>NW_015388228.1:8767-12322 GCF_001527695.2 Protobothrops mucrosquamatus | reverse complement strand
GGTGCTTTGGAGAATGGATTAACCCTCCCTCTTCTCTGTGACAACCCCTCAAATATTGGAAAACTGCCACAATTGTTATATATTAAGCAATTCAAAGGGTCTGTTATAAAGAACGGTTAACTGATTGCTTTATTTGAATCACAGACTGTCTGTTTATATAACTTTGAGCCTTGTGTTTTAGGTGGGAATGAGTACTTTAAACTGATTGGCTGCCACCTAGTGGCGGTCCGTATAAATATAAGTCAAGCAGCTGCTAGAGCTTGCTTCTGTGAGAACCTAATAAAAAGCTGTTAATTCAAGTCCGTGTCTTCAATGTCTCGCTGTCCCCACTACACAACAGTGGCGACAAAGGTGGGATTATGCTGCTAGGAGGAAAGAGCTATGTCACTAAAAGGGATAAGACCAGGCATCAGCGCCCTGGTTGGAACCGCGTTCCCCCCTTCTGCCTGCCAGTACGCAAACGCTGGAAGTAGCACATTCCTTGGGACCCGTCCCTAGGAACCTCACAGAAGCCCTAGCAGCATAAGACATTGGAGACACAGCAACAGCCAAACCATGGCCAAAGTTGGCAAGCTTTCAGAGTTCGATGTAACGCACCCCGAACGATGGAGTTCGTACGTCTCAAGAGTAGAAAACTACTTCAGAGCGAACCAGGTCAAAGAAGATAATTTAAAAGCTGCAACCTTGTTGTGCGTGTGTGGCCAAGCCACCTTTGATATAGCGGAGAATTTAGTCGCTCCTGCTTCCCTGGATTCAGTCACCTTCGCTGACTTAAAGACTCAAAGAGCACTTTGAACTGAGACTGTCCATTATCGCATACAGACACGCGTTCGAGCAGAGAGAGCAGCAGCCAGGTGAAACCATTGCTGAATTCGTGGCCGCCCTATGCCAAGCGTCCAGGCTTTGCGAG
Organism: Protobothrops mucrosquamatus; assembly: GCF_001527695.2. Taxonomy (NCBI): domain Eukaryota; kingdom Metazoa; phylum Chordata; class Lepidosauria; order Squamata; family Viperidae; genus Protobothrops; species Protobothrops mucrosquamatus. The sequence continues at coordinate 11,412 of NW_015388228.1, read as the reverse complement.
TTTCCCGACCTAGAGGACCAGCTCCTGGACCGACTGGTATGTGGCCTGAGAAGCAGAGACCTACAACAGAAGCTGTTCGCTAAAGAAATCCTGACATTCCAGGATGCACTGAAAGAAGTGATGGCAGAAGAGGCCACAGGTGGAGCCATCAAGGCTTTACATCCCTCAAAGAATTTCCCCAGCCAGACGACTGTGCATCATGAAGAGTCAGAGAAAACAGAAGACCCAGACGCTGACATTGAGATCGACCGGATGGAGAAGATCCCAGAAAGAAGGCAGCAGCCGCTTGACAAGGCAGTTCCCTTCCCTAGCTGTCTTGGCTGCAGTGGATGACACCAGCACTCAGAATGCTGGTTCCACGCAGATGTGTGCCGAGCATGTAGCAAACAAGGCCACATCGCTACCGTCTGTAAAGGTCACCAGAGGGAATCTCCACCCGAAGACTTCCTCAGAAGAGGTAATGGGGCCCTCAGGCAGAACAGAGTAGAATATTGCTCCGGAAGAAGGAGCATTCACAGAACAAGAGTCCATCGCCCCCTAAAAGAAAAGCTTAGACTAAACGTCAAGCTGCAAGGAGTTCCATGCTCCATGGAACTGGACACTGAATCAGCTGTGTCTAAAATCTCCTATAAGACTTTTAACTTCATCTGCAGAAATGGCGGAAAACAAGTCAGACTCAAGCCGTCAGACTTACTTTTGACAGATTTTCAAAACTCCCGCATAGCGGTTAAAGGAGAAGCTACAATAAAAGTGACATTCAAAGAGTTTGAGGGTCCCCTCAGTGTCGTGGTGGTGGCCAGCGAACCTGATCGCCCTAGACTGGTTTGATGCCCTGGGCATCCATGTGACTAGCATCAACAGAACCCAAACAGTGGATTTGGCAGCTGTCTGCCAGGAGTTTGCGGACATATTCAGTCCCAATTTAGGGAAGCACAAAGGAGCACCAATTACTCTCCACCTTGATCCAACCGTAGCCCCAATCAGAGTAAAGCCTCATACAGTGCCTTTTGCCCTTAAGTCCAAGATTGATGCAGAGTTAGATAAGCTCGTTCAACAGGGAGTCTTGCAACCCATTGACAGCTGTGTGTGGGAAACCCCCATAGTTACACCGGTCAAGCCTAATGGAGAGGTGCACATTTGTGCTGATTATAAGTGTACTATTAATAAGGCACTGCAGCAGCATGCATATCCGGTACCTGTAGTTAGCCACATTCTGGTATCCTTACAAGGTGGTCGCTTATTTGCAAAACTGGACCTGGCACAGGCTTATCAGCAACTGCCTGTGGATGACGCCTCTTCTGAGGCTCAAACAATAGTTACCCATAGAGGGGCATTCAAGGTTTGTCGCCTGCAGTTTGCGGTCAGTGTAGCCCCAGGGCTCTTTCAGAATGTGATGGAACGCACGTTAAAAAACATTCCAGGTGTGTGTCCTTATTTCGATGATGGGGAGTCAGCAGAGATACTTGCAGAATGTTTAAGGGCTGTTGTTCAGTGCTTCCGCGAAGCGGGGCTGAAGCTCAAAAGGGAAAAATGTCAAATAGGAGTCAACTCCACAGAATTCCTGGATTTCCGGATCGATGCTGCTGGAATACACCCAGCTGATTCAAAGCTCAAAGCTATTTTACAGGCTCCCAGACCAAAGTCAAAGGGAGAGCTGCAGGCATTCCTAGGGCTACTTAACTTTTATCATGCCTTTCTACCTCACAAGGCTGCATTAGCAGAGCCTCTACACAGGCTCTTAGATAAAAGGGCACCATGGCAATGGACTAGTGCCCACGAAAACAGTTTCAAAACAGTCAAATCACTGCTGTTGTCAGACTCTGTGTTAACACAATATCAGTATTGCATATGATGCATCAGCATACGGGATAGGAGCAGTTTTGAGCCATATAATGGCAAATGGGCAACAAGTTCCCATAGCTTATTATTCAAGGACACCCTGCAGAAAGAAATTACGCTCAAATTGATAAGGAGGCTTTAGTCATAGTTGCAGGAATAAAGAAATTCCACGATTTCCTTTATGGTCGCCCATTTACGGTCTTTACAGACCACAAGCCTCTTTTAGGTCTGTTTACTGCAGACAAGCAAACCCCTCAGATCCTGTCTCCAAGGATGCTGAGGTGGTCAATCTTTATGGCAGCCTACAATTACAGGCTAGTCCATAAGCCTGGTAAGGAAATGGGTCATGCCTAATTCAGAACCAGACCCCGCACCTGCTGCATGCATCCTGTCAATTCAGGATCTGCCAGAATCTCCCTTTCACGCAGGGGATGTGGCTGCTGAGACAGCCACTGACAAAACACTCAGTCGTGTTTTGAAGTGGGTGCTGAGGGGGTGGCCAGGAACCAGTTCCGGAACAGAGTTTTAGAGCTTTATTAGAAGACAGGACGAGCTGTCTGCACACAAGGGATGTATTCTATGGGGGAGTAGGGTTGTAGTCCCACATAATAATGTTCCCCAGAGGTGGAGAAACAAAGGCAATAACACCAACACCAAGAAAAATGTAACAAACCCTCACTAGCAGATCTCTATTTCCAAACATTCTCCAAATAAAAGATTCTCAGAATATAGAACACTTACTAAGGGCTAAACTTTTCAACATCCCTTAGTAGGTCTGGCCCTTTTTATCAAGACTTTCTCCCCCT
>NW_015388228.1:0-5161 GCF_001527695.2 Protobothrops mucrosquamatus | reverse complement strand
ACCCCATTTGGGGTCGATCGACCATTTCATGGGGGTCGCCAAGCAAGGCTGTCCGCCATTTTTTTTGTCCGCCATTTTTTCCCCTTTTTCAGCGGGTGCCTTACCTCCCTTGGGCTGGGCCAGCTGGTGGTCGGCCTGCTCCGTCTCTGCCGCTTGCCAGCTACGCCTCGGCCGGCGCAGGGGGCGGAACCACGCATGCATGGCGCTCCCAGGCAGGGAAATCCTCGACTTACGACCGGTTGGGTAGTCCTCGATTTACGACCGGTTTAGTCCTCGACTTACGATCGGTTTAATCTTCGACTTACGACCGGTTGGGGTCGCGGCATTAAAAAGGTTGAGAACCACTGGTATAAATAGAGGCCTGCGTGCCTCTGCTCTTGTTGGTTGTTAGCTGTAGAGAGAGAATAAAGATCTGTTAGCAAAATGCATTGCTTCCTTCGCCATTATTCTCCGGATTTAACAACTAGTTTAACAACTGCAGTGATTCACTTAATAATTGTGGGAAGGAAGGTTGTAAAATGAGCCAAAATACACTTAACAATTGTCTTGCTTAGCAACAGAAAGTGGGGGCTCAACTGTAGCCACAAGTCATGGGCCACCTATAGTTTTTGCAGTTCAAAACTGTGATTCTTCCTGATCAAAACCTGGGAACTGGTTCACAGCTCCTGCTGGAAACTGCTTCCTTAGGAGACACTTTCCTTATCATTTCTCTCGGGCCCCGTTTCAAGCATTTCCCTCAAAAACAGCCTGTGCAAAGAGAAAGAGAGAACAGATTTTTTTTCATCTGTGCTGGGAGCAAGACTATTAAAGAAAACCAAACCCAGCTGACTCTTTTCGGAAACAACCTAAAAAGCACGGCATCTCCTTCCCTCCCCCCCTCCCTAGCGTCAAGCCCTTTAAAGCAATGTCTACTATTTTCCCAACATCATTGAAGTTTCTAAAGTATTTTTGTTTTCTTTCTTAAGCAAACCATCTACCATATGTTCCACCCTGAAAGGAGCAATTGTTGACTGATAATTAAGACACTGTGGTTCACGCTCGGGATCCCTTGCTTCAGCCCTGCACATTATCTGTCCCTACCCCTCTTTCAATACGGCTTTGCAACTCTGCTTTTCTAACTTCCTTCTCAGGGAAGAAATGAAAGGGCACTAAAATGGCCTCTTCACAACTCTCCCGCACGTTCTTTTCATTGATTCTCATCAACACCCAATAGTAATTATGGCTTGATGCTGTGCCGCTCTTCTCATCTGTTGCTTGGGATGGGGGGGGGGGGCTCCGATAACTTGAATAGCAAAAACCAGTTTAGGTGTTGCAAAATTGGTGGAGCAAGCCTTGAGTTCTTTCCCCTCCACATCCACCATGGTAAAAATTATGTTTGCAAACTTCTGCATTGTCTCCTGCCAATAACCATAAGGATATGGATCAGTCCATAATATCCTTATGACTATACACCAAATGACAAAATGTCGACTTGTCCTTCAGCTAAATTGCCTTAGGGAGATGTGGAAATGAGCTAGCTGAAGTATAAGCCATGGAGATGGTCTCTCAGGGAAAGAGCAGAATTTCATGGAGCATTCATTACACATTTAGAAGGCACTGGAGCATGTCAGTACAGACTAGTGGTCCCCAACTCTTTAGGTATATCTAAATCAGGGGTCTTCAAACTTGGTCCTTTTATAACTTGTGGACTTCAGCTCCCAGAATTCCTCAGCCAGGCATGCTGGCTGAGGAATTCTGGGAGTTGAAGTCCACAAGTCATAAAAGGGCCAAGTTTGAAGACCCGTGATCTAAATTGTGCTGAGCTGCTCATATGGCCATCGTGCATTATATTTGATCAGTAGAATCAATGCAATTGGATTGAAGGAAGGACTAGAGGTGACATGATAGCAGTGTTCCAATATTTGAGGGGCTGCCACAAAGAAGAGGGGGTCAACTTGTTTCCCAAAGCACCAGAAGGCAAGACAAGAAATAATGGGTGGAAACTAATCAAAGTGAGAACCAACATAGAACTAAGGAGGAAATTTCCTAACAGTGAGAACAATTAACCAATGGAATCACTTGCCTTCAGAAGTTGTGGGTGCTGCATTACTGGAGGCTTTCAAAAAGAGACTGAACAACCATTTGTCTGGAATGGTACTATATCCTGCTTGAGCAGGGGGTTGGACTAGAAGCCCTCCAAGGTCCCTTTCAATCTGTTATCCTGTTAAGGTTCGCACAGAGTACTTGTCTAGAGACCACAGGCCCAACCTGGTGGCAGCTCCTAACTAACTTTGCTGGTCTGTAAAAGCAGGGTGGGAATTAGCTAGTATTTTGGATGGTAGACCATGAAAAAATTTTTTTAATAATTATTTGTTTAACATTTTTAACAGACTGTTTTCATGCATTTATTGGTTTAATTTATTGTTGTATGCCAGCCCAAGTCCCTTTTTGTGAGATGGTCAGCTTATAAAGTTGATAAATAAATAAGGACTGGGAGTAAAAAAAAAAATCTGGGAATAGCAAATCATTTCCACATTGTTTGCCAGATGGGCCCAGGATGATATAGGAAAGACGTTTATCTCAAAGATGAAGTTACTTTTAGGGATTGGAAAAAAATGTCCATGTTCAAAAAAAGAAAAGTGAAGGATGATGTACCAGGTTTATTTAACTGCAAACATTGCCCAAAAGACTGAACATTTTTAGTTCAAATCACAATTAGGACCTCGATGGAACGTAGGAAACTGCCTAATATTAGCTCCTCAACCTGATGCTCTCCAGATGTGCTGGGAATACAACCTAGCTAGCAAAATGTATTGAGGCTGGGCTTGTGGATCAAAATTGGCAGGCTGGCACAGAGCACCTCAATGCAAGCTCTTCTCTCTTGCACACACAGGCAACTTTCAAAAGCAGCAGGCTCACGTGGCAACTATCTGCCATCTTTCTGGGTTTTACCTGTGTGGATGCTGCTGGTTATGTGTGAAATAGCTGGACTTCTGGACCTCCATGAAAAGAAAATCACATCACATGAATCTTTCCTCTTCCAAATACAGCAATGAGGAGACAGAGATCATTTTCTCTTCTGAGACTTTGTAAAGCAGCCTTCCACAAACCAGAATCCATGGCATGGTCAGAGGGAGGTGGCTTGGGAATCATCCATATGGCCGTGTGGCACAGTGAGAAGTTGCCCTTTTCTTGAGGTTGTGTGCCCAATCACCTAGTCCAGGGCTTTTCAACTGGTGGTACACGTACCACCTGTGGTACATTGGCACGTGGCAGGTGGTGGGGGAGGGAACAAGCCAAAGTGGCGCAGTGCAGGACTTGCCTTGAGAGAGTCCTCGGGAGCTGCAGGGCTGCTGGGGCGAGGCAAAGGCCCCAGGATCAGCACTTCCGGCACACCCGGAAGAAAAAGGAGGAGGGGGGAGCGGAGGTAGGAGAAGCTATAAAATGAGGCAATTTGAGCGGGAGAGGGAGAGAAAAAAAAGACGCAGCCTTGGGAGGAGGAAGAGTCAGCTGGAGCTGTACCGAAGGTAAAAGAAGGAGGAGGGGCGAAAGAGAAGAGGACAAAATACCAGGCCGGGTTTGTACATGGGTGGCAGTGACAAACAGGTAAGAAACGCAACTGGGGAAGGGTCGCAGCATGAGAGTCCTTCCTTCCTTCCCCCCCTCCCTCTCATTGTCCCTTCCTTCCTTCCCTCTTTGTCCCTTCCTTCCCTCCCCCCCTCTGTGCCCAGGAAGGGACAAGGGGAGGGGGAGAGGCTGCCAGCGTGGCTGGTAGCTGTGCTGCCAGTGGCCATGGCTTGAAAGGCCACTGAAAATTGCTAGACAAGAGCCGCACAGTCATGAGAGCAGAGTGGCGGAAAAATATTTGTAATGAGGGAGGGAGAAAAACAGGCATCCCCTGAAGGAGACCAGCAAATGGCCCTTGCCCTTTTCACACACCTGTGGACTCCGGGGGAGGGGACTCTGCAAGCAGCATGAGAGTTCACGTTACCTGCACTATGCTGCCCAGACCCCAACCTGGTTTTGGCAGGCAGCAGCACATTCTCCTCACCACGCAGAGTGGCCAGGCGAGCGAACCGGCGACATGCCAAACCTGCCTGTGTACGCACAGAGGCTGAGGCAGAGGAGAGCGCATGTGCGTAGCCTCTGTGCATGCATAGGCAGGTTCAGCATGTCGCTGGTTCACCTCGCCTGGCCGCTCCACGCGGTGAGGAAAATGCACCGCTGCGCTCTCCTCTGCCTCAGCCTCTGCACGTGCACAGGCAGGTTCGGGAAGTGAGGGAAGAAATGATATTGAAGGGGGTAGGGGAAGAGATGATATCAAAGGGGGTGAGAGAAGAGAGGATATTAAAGAGGGGTGAGGACTACCTGTACTTTATCACTTTTTTCTGGGTTGTTGTTTTTTTTGGTCATCAAGTTTTTGACACCTTGCTAGGTGACTGATGGTACCTGAATATTGCCATATTCTAAAAGCGGTACAATTGGTGAAAAGGTTGAAAAGCTCTGATCTAGTCCACCCCATCATCAGTCTGCTGCAGGCTGAGGCTGGGCTGAAAGTTCACTTCTTATTATGTGCCTCTCAGATGGACATTCTAGGCCAGGGGTCCCCAACCCCCGGTCCGTGGACCAGTACCGGGCTGCAGCATGCCAGCAACCTGTCCGCACAAACAAGCAAAGCCCCATCCGTGTGATGCAGGCAGCATACAAAACCAAATACCCTACGGTCTGCGGAAAAACCTCTCTCCATGGAACTGGTCCCTGGTGCCCAAAAGGTTGGGGACCTCTGTTCTAGGACACACAAAGGAGAAGCCTTTTGAGGTCCTACAGAGTTATAATGGGTCTACAACTCCACATGCACACCATCCAGCCTCTTGACTCTGCACCTCCACTGAGCTGCAGGAGGTCACCTTAAGTTAATGTTTTTTTTCCTAGATTCTACGAATGCTGAGAAATTGATATTCCTATAGATAGGGTTTTTTTTTTAAAAAAAAAAAAGTGCATGGTTTGTAACCCTCAGCTCACAATTAAAGGGATTCCAGAGAAGCTCTGAGTAGCTCCTCCAACTAAGCTTCAAATGTGATTGGGGCAAAAGAAGAGGGACCTTTGGTTGCAGTGGTGTGAGCATGGTCGTATCAGGACTGGTGGCTAGATAATGCACAAAGATCAGGCAGATTGATGTCAT
>NW_015388227.1:182630-187597 GCF_001527695.2 Protobothrops mucrosquamatus | reverse complement strand
TAAAAATGGATTTAGCCTTCACACCAAACTCTTCCCCTTTTGGCTGTGTATGTGATATTACAACACAAGTGGAAGAGATTATTTGCTTCACAATCCTACCAATATCCCGCCTGTGCCTCTTTCTAATACTGCTGAACCCATACAGCTCTATTAAGCTTATAGTATTTGTTGCTGTTGTTCTGAATCTTGAAAATTCACATTAGGGGTGGTATTATTTATTTATTCAACTTAATAGCCACCCATTTAAGTTCTGGGCCTTGGCTGGATCAAATACAAGCATAAAATATTAATCAAACAACATCAAAGGCAAGGCTCTTAACACTATAAGCCAACCTAACCATACAAGTCAGGCTCTACTAACAATCTGGTTACAGTGCCTATGGGAAAAGCAGGTCTTCTTGTTTTTTCAGAAAGCTAACAAAGGTCAATTTTGTTTAGGATCTCTAGGAAAATGCCTTATGGATCCACAGACACGAAATCTAAATTCTAATCAAAACTGCCTTCGGAAGATCCTAAATTATAAACAAATACATATCGGAATATATCTAATTGATTTATGTATCTCATTTTCTAACTGATGTTAGACTAAAAACAGCAAGCATGCAAATTCATACATCTCTATGTTGAATATATCTTACAATATACTTTATAAGCTATTCCTTCAAGCACCATTTTCCAATCACATATATCTGTAATACAGCAGAGGAGATGGCAGCAATCCCTCTCTGTATTTGAAGCTGTTGTAAGCTGAGAGTGCAGGCTGGAATATTTTTGTGACATTCTGTGGCTTAACAAAGTTTGCCTGGAGCAATACCAGCTTTTTCTGTGATACCATCAGATTGCAAGCAAAGCAGGATTAAATGGAGTCAGGTCTTAGATGACAAGTTGGCTATTTAAAAAAATTAGGTGCTGTGGGAAATAATGATATTTTGGAGGACTACATCTATGAAACATGATTTTATTTCAGCAGCATGCAGTTGAACAGCACCACTCAGCCTTAGTCAATAGCCATGAATAAATTTAAGAGTCCCTGAAGCTTTAGCTGGTACAGAGAGCAGCTGCACAGGCAGTTCTTGGGGGTCCAGGGGTGCTCCATGTTATACCACTGTTCTATGAGCTGCACTAGTTGCCAGTTCAGTTCTGGGTCCAAGTCAAGATGTTGGTTATCACCTTTAAAGAACTTCATGGCGAGGGTCCAGGTTGTTTAAGGAACCAATTTACCCCAATGGTTTTAGTCCACCCTATCAGTGCCAGCAGAATAGGCATGCTGTGGATAGTCAAATTTTGGTTGGCTCGGTCCAGAAGAAGAGCCTTTTCTATTGTGGCACCTGCCCTCTGGAACATCATGCCACACCCATTCTTTTGCCTCCTGAAAGGCTTGAAAACCTGGCTCTGCTAGCCAGCCCAGGGGCCCAATGGATGACTGACATCCTGGAGGTGATTAATGGATTAGACAGATCTTACCTCCTCCCCATGTGCACTTTGATCCCTTCCTCTCTATCTTGGTCAATAAAATTTTAACTGAACTATAAATTCAGGGTCTTTATTGTTGTAATGAGATGGGTGGCATAGATAGATAGATAGATAGATAGATAGATAGATAGATAGATAGATAGATAGATAGATAGATAGATAGATAGATAGATAGATAGATAGATAGATAGACAGACAGACAGACAGACAGATAGACAGATAGATAGTCTTTTTGTCATAACTGGGGTGGAGGTATAGTGTCTATATGTCATAGGTATTCTAAAAGTTTTCTGTATAAGAAGGACCTGAAAGTAGAGCAAGAAATCAGAATTCATGGAACTAAAGCCATTATTATAGACATAAAAATGTGAAATCACAGCTTCGAGTTCTTACCTGGTGTTAGTCTTCATGTGCATTGAGTTATGCCAAGAACCCTCCTAGGATATCATAATGTATCGGCTTACTATATATCTTCAAGCAGTGTAGCCTTTTGTAACTGACAGATGGAAATTTTGTAAATGTGCATATGATATGTGTGTGTTCAAGTTCTTATACACACAAATATACACACATTCACAGAAGCCACATATTCCAGGCTCATTAAATACAAATAAAAATATTTCATTGATTCTATTATTTTATATCTTATTTTATCTTTGCAGTATTTAATAACTTACTGTGAACCTACTTTTATAGCCTGCTATAACTTGGTCTAATAGCTATGTATGAGAAAAAGTTCTAAAACAGTAATGTGGTTTATGATTAAACCTGGCTATTCAACAACTTCTGAAAAGAATTAAGAATAGGATAATGTCCACAAGTATTTTACTCAACAATGGCAAACCTTGCTAGATCTTTGAAGGCAACACTGGATAAAAAAAAAAAAGAATTATTCTTTCAAGAGATATAATTAGAATAAACACTAATTGTTCTGCATTACACATTGTCACATTATTTGTAAAAAAAAGGCAAGGGAGGGCACTAACAATTACTGTAGGCAACATGCACAGTGAACAATGAAAATTAGTAATTAGTGCTAATAAATAGCAATTAAGGGGGGAGGGGAATGGACCAAAGGGAGTAAAGTAGTAAAAGTCATGGAGAAGATTAAAGCTGGCCCAGATGTTCAACTACAAATGCCCAAGAGAAAGATTTGGGATTTAAACCTGAGAGAAGAAAGACTTTATAATTACACATAAATCATACCCATTAGTCTACTTTTTCTCTTAATGATCCAATTCATAAAAAGATATTTTTGGGCAAAGCAGCTCTAATGCATTATCAAGAATGGCTTGTCTCAGAGGATTTTCAGTGGTCAGAAAGAAGCAGGGAATCAGCTGATATGAATCATCTGAATTTTCTTAGCTGAGAGGAACCANCCAGATGTTGGGTACATGGAAAAGTAGATATGGTTCTGATTGTCCCTCCACCAGGGATAAAGAATTGAAGACATACTCAGCAGATAATAAACAACTGCTAGCCAGGCCAACTTCCCAGAAAAAAAGAGTTTTAAAAAAGACTGAACTAAACAAGAACAAACAATCCAGAATAGGAGTAAAAAAGCAGAAAATAGCAAGAAAGGAAAGGAAAAGAGGCAAATAGCAGAGAATTAACCATGTGATTAAAGGCTCCTCCACACAAAACTTTCTGGCTGTGGATGGGCTAGAATAGGACTTGACAAACCACGATTTTCTACTTTGCTTCAAAATGATGTTTTCCAACTCACACTAGTGCAATTTTTGCTACTCAGTTTTTCTGAATCATTTTAATCCAGTCTTTGTGATGTTTGAATGCCTATTGGTCAGTATGGCGATCTAATGGTCCATATTCCTTTCTGGTCACTACTCTATTTAGACATTTAGTCATCTTCATCCCAGAACAGGAATATGTGCACATAAAGGTTCTACTATTTTCACAAAAGCCTCAAGCTTTATGCAGCTTTCTTTCACATATCAATACATGCTGATCTAAAGCAATCATTCCTATCCTCACACAGAAATGGTGTTAATGGTTACTACAAAGGGGAAATGGTCAGAGGTGAATTAATGAATGACTTTTTAAAAAACAACCCTGTTTTTCCTTCCAGTGACAAAGAAAGGTGAGATGGTGATATCCTTTTCCTTTACCCCACCCCACATACTACTTCAGTGGTGGATGTAACAGGCAGTTTGTGAAATACAAGGGAGGAGGTGCATCATTAAAAATGTATATCAGTGGAAATCATGTACAGGTAGTCCTCAGGTTATGGTGGCAATTTAAATTGCCACCAATAAGTGATGCATTCATAAAGTGTGACATTATATCACTGTGTCACCTAACAACAGTAATTCTGGCAGTCCTGGTTGCCACCTTAACCTGAAGACCACAGAGGTCATTAAGCGAGGAACCTCAAATGATTGTGACTTGGAAGTTGTGACTTCCTGCTGGCTTCCCCATTGATGTTGTTTGATACCCTGCTGGGAAGCCAGCCTGGAATGTCAGAAATTGCAACCAGGTCATCCTTGCTTGCTGCAAAGTCATAATTGCAAGATGAGCAATCACAATCACAAGAGTGTGAGAATGATGCTGAACAAAGAGCTGTAATCTATGGAGTTATTTCTTAAACTGGCTTCATTTCACGTGTGTTTCAGTACTGAAGACAAGTTGCTTGAAGCTGCCAGTGTAGATGGAACCTGAAAGAATAAACAGAACAGAATATTAGAAAAGTCAAGTGGAGAAATATAAGAGGGTCAAAAAGAACTGAATTGGTTATTACAGGGATGTCAGCAGTCTTTCCCAGACCTAGTTGCCAATATCAGCTATATGACCAGTGGAGGGGAGTTGTGGGATGGATGGGCATCAAGGATACTTACTCAGATATCACATTTTCACTTTCACTAATATAAATTCAAGAATGTATTTCACTGACCTTAGGCAGCTAAAGCTGGAAATGCTGCATGACCAGAAGTTGCTGACTTCTAATAGAAGGCACAAGGATTTGCTTCTGAGAGAAAAGAAATCAATTCTTTAATAGTGGGTAGAGAGAGGGAGGGAGGGAGGGAGGGAGGGAGGGAGGCAGGGAAGGAAGGAAGGAAGGAAGGAAGGAAGGAAGGAAGGAAGGAAGGAAGGAAGGAAGGAAGGAAGGAAGGAAGACAACAAAACCCATTATTCTAAATCTTAGGCTCTGATCCAAGATAAATGATGCTGTGTTTTAATAAGACTGTGATATTAAACATCCATTAAATGTAGTAGCAAAGAAACAAACATATACCTAATTTGTGTTACCCATAGAAAATCACCGCTGTTGTCAAAATGGTAAAAATGGATTTAGCCTTCACACCAAACTCTTCCCCTTTTGGCTGTGTATGTGATATTACAACACAAGTGGAAGAGATTATTTGCTTCACAATCCTACCAATATCCCGCCTGTGCCTCTTTCTAATACTGCTGAACCCATACAGCTCTATTAAGCTTATAGTATTTGTTGCTGTTGTTCTGAATCTTGAAAATTCACA
>NW_015388227.1:172777-180038 GCF_001527695.2 Protobothrops mucrosquamatus | reverse complement strand
GACTTTATAATTACACATAAATCATACCCATTAGTCTACTTTTTCTCTTAATGATCCAATTCATAAAAAGATATTTTTGGGCAAAGCAGCTCTAATGCATTATCAAGAATGGCTTGTCTCAGAGGATTTTCAGTGGTCAGAAAGAAGCAGGGAATCAGCTGATATGAATCATCTGAATTTTCTTAGCTGAGAGGAACCATTTGTCCCATTTTCATTTTGATTGTTTAGCTACTATTATTTCTTCAGTTGGACAGGAAGTGACATAACATTTAGGAAATCAGTATAAATGAGAGAGAGAGATGCTTACTTTCTTCAGATATATTTCTTTAGTATTAATTAATTATGGATAAACTGATAAAAACACTTCCCATTAAATTTAGTCAGAAATTCATCAATGCACCAGATCTGAATATGAACAAAAGAATACATCTGAGAAATACATGGAATTAAAAGTATACCTAATGATTTATTCAGCCTGTAATATTGAGAAGTCAGACCCCACACACATATGAATATATGTAATAGCTGGGGAGGGCAGTTCTCTCTCCAATAATTGAACCAAAGAAGACCAGATGATCAATTTTGATTAATAGGAATGATTTTTAATTAAATTCAAGCCATTGATCTGCTAATTGTTCTGATTATGTAGCAACTCTAGTGAGATGCCAGACCTTGGCTTTGAAGCCTATAGAAAGCAGTAGCTTAGAGGGGAAAAAAGGAGCATTGATGGCCCAGGGTTACATTTACATAATTGATTTTCTTGCTATAGAGACAAGCCTGCATCGAATAAGAGTAATGTGTTGAACCTGTTATTTACTTGGCTGGGAAAAAGAAGGAATCTCTATAACAGTTTTGTTTTAGCTTAAGAAACTCTAAAGTGGTATAGTGAGGCATATAAAGAGATATAAAAGACACCAGGTTATTTTTCCAAGACATCAACAGATTTACCTGTGTAACCCCCTCCTCCTTTATCTAATTATTTTGCAGCTGATCAATAATTAAAAAAAATTAGTAGATTCTTTACTGCTAATGACAGCATGGAAGCAGTGGACAGTGGTGGAATTCAAATACCTGAACAACCAGTTCTCTTATTTGATGCAGGCCTGGCCTCCAAGGCCTAGAACGGATTTCCGGAAGTGGCATCCACACACTTCCAGTGGGCTGTTCTAGGCATGGGAGGCTTCCTCCAGGCTTCCTCCTCTGAGGCCTGGACTGGACTTCTGGAAGCCAGCTGGTTCTCTGAATGCAGCAAAATTTAGCTACCAGTTCTGCTGAACCATTGTGAACCAGCTGAATCCCACCACTGAATGTGGATCAGGATTGTTGAGATGGAAAAACAACAAGCTGCTGAAAACTGCTTCAGATCTGATGCCCATTTTCAGCAAGCTTCCTGGGAGTTTTCCCTTTTTCATTTATCCTTTTTTGGGGACAGTTCGTCTCCATTATCAAAGGTAACAGTTATCAGCTATCTACTGCAGCATTAATGGGAAGAAAGTGGACTACCTGTTGCGTTTGATATCTCTCTCTCTCTCTCTCTCTCTCTCTCTCTCTCTCTCTCTCTCTCTCTCTCTCTCTCTCTCTCTCTCTCTCTCCTCAAAAATATGAACTCCTCTTAATCCCTCCCCACCAAATCATCAGTTGCACTTGCAACTTTAATAGCAGATAAATAAATGGAATACATAAACAATAAAGTTAAAAGTGATTATTGAGATTGTATAGTCCAGTTTTATTCACTGAAAGAGGCAATGAAGCATCTCTGATAGATCTATTTGAGGATTCATTTCAAAGAAGAACTTATATCGTTTATCAGAGTTCTTCAATGTTTTGGGCACCAGGGAGTGATTTTGTGGAAGACAATTTTTCCGCAGACCAGGAGGGAGAACTGTGCAACCTAGATCCCTTGCATGTGCAGTTTACAGTAGGGTTCATTCTCCTATGAGAATCTAATGCCTGATGATCTAAGGTGGAGGTGAGGCAGTGATGCTAGCGCTGGGGAGCAGCTGCAAAGACAGATGAAGCTTTGCTGACACATCTATTGCTCACCTCTGGCTGTGTGTCCTGATTCCTTACAGGCCATGGACCAGTACTGGTCCATGGCCCGGGATTGGGGACCCTTGTCGTATATCAACTGTCTTTCAGGCAGTTCATACAGTTAAAGTTTACTCTGATATATAACCAGAATCTCCTCCTCTTAGTTAATTAGTTTTGGTCCTGCCTCTGTATCAGTAGAACATATTTTAACTCAACTCCCTCTTATGAACAACTGCTTCATATCCATCATCAGTTGTCTTTTCTATAGACTAAATATATCCAGATATTTAAACATAGGGATTGGTTTCTAAAGACTTCACCATCCTGTAAACCCTGCTCTGAATTTGTTCCAATTTATCACACATCTTTTTTGAATGGTAGTTTCCAATACTGGACAAAATGCTTCAAATAAGATTTGACCAGGACAAAATAGAATGGGAGATTTAAATCCTATTATTTGGACCCTGTGTTTCTATTAATATATCCTAATATAACATTTGAGTTGTTGTTTTTAGCAGTTGTGTGACACTATTGCCTCATGCTTAGCTTGTAGTCAACCAGGATATGAAAACCTTTCCATGTTTTGCAAAATTAATTTTTTGGGGGACAACTGTTTGTTTCATGTTACCAAAGACTATGTTTCTAGAATCTATACTCTGAAGCAATTTTATATATTTATAAAAAATAACTAAGAACTTATTAAGTTTTAGTCAATAATAGTAGGAGATCTCAACAGAATTGGAAACCAGTGAAAATTTAAAATATGTAGTTTAGAATGGAAGATTGCATTGTAAGTTACTAAAGAACACAAGTGAGCAAGCCAATCCTTTGCCAACATGCATGATGTTCCTGAATAGCAAAGATATTAACTTAGCTAATGATCCTTTAAATGAGTATGTAAAATATAATTTAAAGTACTTGCAACATGCAGAAGAGAGCAACATCATTTGTTACTGCCAGCTCAGTGGCATGTGGAAATCAGGAAATCATTAGCCTTGGTAGAAACAGTAATGCAACAGAGATGAGAATACATTATTTGGAGTAGTTAAATAACAGTGAGTGCAGTCACTGTTGAACTGCAATAAACAGCGTGATTTATTGAATGGTAAATACTAATATATAAAAAGAAAGATCAAAGTCTTGAGGGTTTAGTCTTTGCTATTGTGTTACTATAACAGAGTTCCAGGAATCTGTTGAGTGTCACACATTTTAATCACAGAATCTGGAGTCTTTTGACCAAGTAACAATGGAGTGGACAGTATGGAAAAAACAGCAAAGCACATTTTGATTATTTCTGAGCACTGGGATATATCACGGATGAGCACAACAAAAGTAACATTTTTTCTTAAAGGATATACTTGTTTTCCAGAGGTTTCTTTTTATTATCAGTGTCACTGTTTCTGTTTTTAGCTTTTGATTAGCTTTTTCATGTTTTAAAAGCATGAGAGCTGTTTCTCACACTGATAAATTGAATAGCACTTACCAACAGAACCCAATGCAAGCAAGCCCTGACTTTAAAAAGTGACAGTTTCCAGCCCTGTTCACCTAAGAGGGACAGGAAAAAAAAATCAGTTTAGAAGGCCATCCTAAATCGCTTATATAGTTATGCCTTATTTGAAAGTAAGCTATTCTTTGAATTCTTGTATTGTAATCTTAATTTGCCTTCTTATAACTATTACTAATCAGAGTTCTGAGAGTATGTTTTAGGTGTGTTGGATTAATTTTTCCTGTCCAGACTGCAGAGACAAATGTTTGATAAGTGGAGGCACAAGAAGAGTACCCCAAAGTTGTTCCCTTTTTTAGGGTATTTTTATTAATAAACATGTTTGTTGTTAAAATAAAAATAACATACAACTACTTATTTGTTTATAAAGGGGTAAATAAGAAAGAGTTTGTCATTGTCTCTTGAGATGAGAAAAAGGCATTCAAAGTTATTGTTGGACTAGGTCTAATCCTCAGGGAAGAATTGTTATCCCAAGCACAGCTTGTTGAATTGGGACCACCAGAGACATTGGTCAGCTGTCTGGCTTTTGCTAGACTTGATAGCGTCACCGAAAAATGAACCAGGTATTTGGCAGAGATGGTCGAGAATGGGAATATCAGAGCAATCATACTTTTTTCTCTTGAACAGTATTTAAATGAAGCAATACAATCACCAAAAAGCAGCAGAAGGGTTTTGTTTTGTTTTTTGCATATTTATTCCTGATTTGAAATCCAGGCCTCATCTTGAAGAATCAATCTATGCAGGTGATACTACTGATTTGTTCATTCTAATAACAGGAGAAAAAGAATCATATTCAGCTTTCTACTCCCCTTTCCCCCTCTCTCATACACAATGAGAGTTGATTCTGTACAAAACAAACTCATATAAGCTTGGTTTGTCTCAGCCTTTGCAGATCTGAACTGCATATATGCGTCAGCTCATTCCACCAGAAGGGTGTATGGAAAACCCAATCTAATCCAAGAGCCCAAGAACTCCATAAGTTATCTGATCCGGCCAATGTATGTTGGCTATAGTCCTGTGCCTACAAAGTAGATTCTGATTGCACCATGGCTGCTACTAGCATCAGAAGGGAAAAAAAGTCTTTCTAAAAGAATAAATTAACAAAAACATTCTCTATACCAGGGGTCTTCAAACTCGGTCCTTTTATGAGTCATGGACTTCAACTCCCAGAATTCCTCAGCCAGCATGCCTGGCTGAGGAATTCTTGGAGTTGAAGTCCATGAGTCATAAAAGGACCGAGTTTGAAGACCCCTGCTCTATACCTTCCTTCCTCTTTTTTGTTTTTAATTGCATCACTCATGTCATATCTAGTGTTGCTGCTTCTGAGAAGTGAACATTGATACTAATATTAGCACATTTACAAAACATGCCAATTAAGTTTGTGTTCATGTATATATGTATGTATATATGTGTTGTTTCTTTCTAACTTCTTATGAAAGAAGTTGTTTGTGACCCATAGTTTCCACACTATTCACACACACAAAAATATATACTTTGCCTCCATGAGACAGATTCATATTAGATAGAGATACAGTATACTTTCTGTATACTGTATACTTTCTCTTAGATAGAGATACAGTATACTTTATTTTATTTTATTTTATTTTATTTTATTTTACTTTATTGTTTCTTTATATTTCTTAACCACCCACCTCCTTTGGATATTAGAGTTACTATAGTCCAATTCTAGCACTTTTAAAGGAAACAATTTATGTAGCCCCATGATAATCTATTCTTATATCTAGATTTCCAGCTGAAGTACTTTTTTAAAAAAATCAAGAAAGATAAATGATGCAACTCAATCATATTATTATTATTTAATCACTTTAACACTATTGGCCACAGTATTCTCCCAAGCTTCTCCATTGTTCAGGGTTAGAGATGGCTCCATTCCTGACTAGGGATTCAGCCTGAGTAATATAAGTCAGTACTACAGTAAGTATCTTAGAGTATGCTGTTTAAATACATAATTTGAAGTACTAAATAATTTTTACGTGCAGGTTTTGAATTAGTACTTGCAGGCTATGTTGGTTTGGATGAGGACAGTGGAAAAAAATGGTAGGAAAGATGCATTTTAGATAAATAATTCTCAACTCTAACTTGTAAATTGCTTATCTTACTCCTTCTCAAGAATATCATAGTTGTAAATTGGCCAAGTGGCTTCATGGACAAGAAACACATTTTATGACTTTTGGTTGGTATTGTTCTTTATGGAGGCATCTTGGCCATAATAAAATATACATTAATAACTGTCAGATTGTAATAATCCAGCCTGTTGTATTTTGGGATATCTTTAGGATGAATAAAAGGAGAACTGACTTTTGTTTCTCCCATCCTTCAGAACTTCACATTACTCTTTCATCCTTTAAATTTGTAAAAACTCTAATTTCACTTGTATTATCTGATCTTTTTTAAAAAAAAACTTTTTATTTATAAAACAATTTAAAAAAAAACATTGGATTTGACGTGACATTCCAGTATATACATTCTTATCAGATTAATTGTATTATCTGATCTTAATGGCGCCTGTGAAATGGTCAAGCTAGATGAGAGATTTTGTTCTATAGTGATAATGGTATTTGTAATATTGAAGTGTAGTAATGATAAAGAGATAATGCTCTAAGTTTATTTTAAGGCTACTTCTGTAAATCTAATTGTTTTTCCTATTTATTGTTGTGGTGATAAATAAATTATTAAACATTTCTGTGGTCCATAGAATCACTGAGAATTATACATGACTGAATGGAGAGCTTCATTCAAACTGACAAATGGATGGAGTCTGCACTCAAAAAGAAAAAGTATAGAAATACTTTTAGTTCAGCTTAACCAAGCAACAGAGATAATTTAAGCCTCTAGAATGAGGTGGTTGGAAAGAAGAAAATATGTATATTTATGAAACCCTAAAATAAAGGTTTGTGGAATACATATTTTTGTTCTTTCTTTTCCTGTTTGCTTTATATGTTATTGTCAATTTAGAATGTGCTGTTATTCAAAAATTTTCAGTAACAAAAAAAATTCAATAAATTTGTGGAATAACTGCAGCACATATGACTGAGCTCCTGACTAAACTGCTAAATTGGAGAGGTACAAAGTATAAGTGCATAAATCAACTAATCAGCAGCCTTAGTCTTATTATCTGAGTACATAATTGTGCCAGCAGATTTTCAGTTTGTTTTGCTTGGTTAAAAAAAGAGAGCCAAATTCCACATCTAAGTAATGTACTTGGTTGAATGAAATATAAACCTTCTAATGAAGTGGAGGTCAATATGTATTGACAGTAAGATCTAGAAACATGAGGCTTCATTTAAATGAGCAAAGAGCACCTTCGTCAGAATGCATTTGTCTAATATATAGCTGATTATCTCAGCCTTTCTCAATTTTCTGTCTTCTGGAACTCCAAATTACTGAGTTCTCAGTCAACCAGATTGGGATAACTGGTTCATTCCTATTTGACTTCTTTGCTTTTGGTATGCAGTCATAGGCAGAGATCTTGCTGATTCCATTTTGCTTAAAATTCCCCTTTTTAACTTTTCCACCGAGAATGTCATGACACTGCCTTAGTGCAAAAATGCTTCTTGGAAACTTTCCATTTAAAAAGAAAAAAAAACATAGCAAGGGTAAGACATCTCTCACTCTTGACTGGAGTGAGAATTCTCCAGCATTATGCACCAAGAATATACTTTCATTCCATTGATGTGGAATGTCACACCACAGAGAAAATATGGT
>NW_015388227.1:154838-172220 GCF_001527695.2 Protobothrops mucrosquamatus | reverse complement strand
TGAACACTCTATTTTATTTTGATTTGTTTTTGGTCATATTGATAGAATCTTGCAACTTGTATGTCTCTAACATGCCAGTGCCCATGTTATTAGATAATGTTCATGTGATATAGAAGTTTCCCAATTAATGGGAAATATTTCCAATGGGGAGCCATTTTCATGATATTGAGAGCAAATATGCTTGTTTATTTTTTGATGTAATTATATTTTCTTTAAGCTTACATTTAATTGATATTATTTTTCAATGTGTGTGTGTATGTTTGTTTGTGTATTTATGTTGGAATCTCCAGCTAGATTGAAGGGAGAGGAAAAGAGGAATCGGGTTTAGAGTCCTTGCACAGTAGTAAGCAGCATGAGCCAGATCTCCCCTAGAAACCTTGAAGCCTTATCTTGCCATTCCCAAGGAAATGCAATCAGTCTGGCAAGATTTTTGTAACATAGTTGACTGGCAATGAAATACTTTGGAGACTCTTCACAGGTTGTTTTCGCCTGACTCCATGTCTCTCTCTCTCTCTCTCTCTCTCTCTCTCTCTCTCTGTGTGTGTGTGTGTGTGTGTTGACTATTATATTTTTCAGGATCCTGGAATGGCTGCAATAGCACTGAATTATGATATTTCTAACACTGAAATGTCCTATCAATATCTTAGATGGTATCTCTTTGTTACAGTTAAGTTCCATCATTCACCCAACCTGATAATGAAGGCTTAGCTTTTTCTGCTTTTTTCTATTTGTTCAGGGAGTCATTCATTAGTACAATGCATCTGAACACAGAGCTGAATCAGTTGTTGAGCTCTAACACCTTGAGCTGCCATTCAGCGAAAAAGAATCCAATTTTTTATGCTTCCCAATGTATATGATCCAAAATACATTTTATTTTTCCACTTTTTTTAAAAAAAGGGGCTTTCTATTTTGTGTTGTATTTAAGTTATGAAAAATCTCCTGTGTGTGCGTGTTTTCAAATGGGACAGCTTTTGTAAAGCATCAGTACCTCACAATTGTAATACTTTAATGTATTTATTTTACAATTTATTTCTAATGAAATATTAATACTGTTTCTTCTGAGAAGTCTTACACCTTTAATTTACTTCATAGAATTAACTGTTCCATGCCCTCATTTTTACAATATGATCACTCTGATATAACTTATTGAATTTTATCGCAGAAGAAATTCTACTATTGTGCCAGATTATAAGACAGCCTCTTAATGACATACTCAGTAATGCCAATCTGTATTTAATGACTGACAGACAGACAGACAGACAGACAGACAGATGATGGATGAGGGAGAGGGAGAGGGCAACTGAGTGTTCTGCAGAAAGATTTTAAATAAAGATGCACCATTATAATAATTCACAGGAACTGAACTTCCCAAATGGTTGGATATTGTGCTGTACCGAGATACAGCAATTCTTCTTCAGATCAGTTCCATAGTACTAGTAACAAACAGCAAGTATGAGGAACATGAGAGTGGAATAAGCATTTTCTGTTAATAATTGCTATATTTGAATGACTGAAGATTAGGATTTTCAGTATTTGTGTGTAAAAGATTCAATCCTTAGACAAAGATGCCAACCCACAGTTCAAATTTGGTTTAGACAATCTCTGTGAGAAACAAATATTCAGAGAGTCAGAACCTGTTTTGTGAATTCTTTTCCAAAGAAACATCACATATGTTACCTTGCTGGGGGGCATCCTCAGAATCTACCCTGGATCATATTGTGAAGATTATCTAAAACTATTCTCAGTCTATGATGATCAGAAAGGTGGGAGGAATAAAGCAAGTTCACCGGTAAGTAACAGTTTATGTTTTTCCCCCTGGAATATTAAAGCAATATTATTCGTGGGGGTTATTTGCTGATCTTTCAGTTCAATTAAAAGATCAGTGGTGCAGTAGGTGAGGGTTAGGTTGAGATGATGTTGTCCTTGGCTTTTTTATCTCTCATTTTCATTGAGGAAAAAAAGCAAAAGAAAAACTAGTTCATCAAGAAGATTTTAATTCAAGATGCTCCTCGTTCCATAAGAAATCCACATTTACTCAGGGTATTTCATGATAATGATCTAAAATATTCCTTTGAAGCTGCATAGGAAGGCAAGATCCCTGGTTTTACCCATGAAGCAGCCAGATTGCTTCATTTCATGTGATTTTGAGCACCTTATCTGATAGTTTTAATAGCTGGAAAAGGCTTCTTGTGTTTGTGAAACATATGTGCCTCTTCTGGCTACTAGAACTGCTGGATGAGGGATCTGAAGTGATGCATAGTATATCAACAAGGACAGTCATCTTTCTTACCTCCTCCAAAAGGATTATTGTGACACATTTTCATAAGTATATCTACTTAGCACAGATCTAGTATGTAGGTTTGAGCATATGAAAAAGGTCAGTGATGGATAATTATACAGTTCTGATATACAATATCTAGCACATTAATAAGGCTCTATGTACAAGTACAATTAAGAAGAGAGCCTATTCCTGATAAGGTGAAGCTCCCACTATGCTTTCTTGGAATTTCATGTTCCATACTTTAAAAGGTTTCTCACTCCTCTATATCCCATTGAAACTATGTAATTAATCTAAGCCAGATGTCTGCTGGACAGTCGGGAGGTTTCTGTCTATTTAAATCAAGAGTGGAGAACTAGCATCCTATTTGTAGCCCTATAGCCAGCAAGTCTGATTTTCTTTTCCATTTTTATAGTATTTGTGGATAAACTGATACCTCAAATTGCATCCATTTTATCTCTTAACCACTCCATACCAAAAATTTATCGAAAAAAGGAAAAGAAATCTTTTTCAGGCACTGCAGGGTATAGGGATCATAGCTCCAGGCGAAAATAAAAATGTTCCATTCTGATCCAAATATAACAAAGACTAACGTATCTTACATACTTCCCCCCCTATTCTTCCACAACAACAACCCTGTGAGGTGGGTTGGGCTGAGAAAGAGTGACTGGCCCAAAGTCATCAATCTAGTTTTCAGGACTTGAACTCCCGGTCTCCCATTTTCTGAATTTGTGCCTTTAACCATGAGACCAAACTGGCTCTAGATAATAAAACATAATATATTTTATGTGTTATTTATTTATTTGCTAAAACTTTATGCTGTCTTTATTCACTTTACAAATAACTCAAAGTGGTGAACATAACCAATTCTTATTCATCTTTCTATCATCCCCACAACAACCCTGTTGTGAACTAGGCTGAGAGAGACTGAATGGCCCGAAATCACCCAGCTGGCACTTCTTTCTTAACCCCACACATATGCTGATTGTAGGCAAATCTTATTTACTTATTAGATTTCAATTTCACTTTTCCTCTAGAGATTTCCTCTCATTTTATCTCCATGAGTTACTCTGGTTACTGAGTAGAATGGTTGAGTACAAAGAGTGCAAATATTGTACTCTTCACCAAGAGAATCCAATTCCATGAAACAGCAAATTGGGAAGTTATAGGATGAAGAAAATGCCCCAAGTCTATTCAGTACATAATCAAGAGATGGAGTAAAGTCCCAGAATTCACGACTCAACTTCTTTTTTATGAAAATTATATAGACTTCATAAACCTCCCCAATTTGCTCTGATGATTCCAAAGGAATATATTTTCTATGTTATTTTGTTATTTCTAGAAAATAAATTGCACAAATACAACTAGCGAGAACAGTTTTATAACAGTTATGAGAAAGTGTGGACTTCCAATATATTTTTATAGGTAAGAGATTTCATCAACATTAGGCATGCTAATTCAAAATTCTTCTCATTTTCCACATCAGGACTGTAACTAAGTAAGTATTCAAACAACTGTATCTTTTTCTTCTTCTTCTGTCTTCTTCTTCTGTAGTAATTAATACAATCTAATGGGAAATATGTCTGTGCAGATTCTCAGTCATCCAGTTTTCTCAAAGTTTTTTTTCCTATGTATTTCTTTGCAATCATGTAGAGAGAGAGTGTTAATGACTACACGATTACAAAGAAATACAATCCTTCCATTTCTCCACCCAACATCATATCAGAACCTATTCTTCCATCCCCCCCACCATCCAGTCTCAACTGTCAGTACCTATCCTTCCACCCCTGCCATCAGAACTGGTGAAGCTTCTTGAATGAGAAACAAAATATTTTCTTCTTCTTCCTCAAGGAAAAAGCAGTACAGTTGCCTTTTGAATAAAAAAACACCTTTGAGATAATGGGAGATATTTAGCTGTTTGGAAAAACATTGGTCATCAATGCCATACGACCTTTTTATATTATAAAAATTCTCTTATCTGGCATTTAAAGTTATCCTGGAAGGAGTAGGCAAAACTTGGAGAGTAAGACATAATATATCACCTTCTGAGAGATTCACACAGTAGGAAATTCAGTCTGCTCTACACTTTTTTTATTTTAGACCTGCATATAATGTATATGATGATGGTTATTAATTTTGAAGAAAGGGGTATAGATGAAATAGCCAAATAGGGCAAACTATTTTTGTAAATATAGTTTTACAGGTACTATCTGGGCATTGAGGTTGGTGAAATTCAAAGCACTGATCATTAATGAAAGGGAATATTTATTTCCCCTGGTTCTTTTTTCCCCAGTTTGAATCAAATAATGAGTTACCTTTAACAACATAAAGCAACTATAATGCAGGGAAACATTGAACTTGGAATGCCTGAGTCCTGTTGTGCTGTATACCACCATTTTCTAAGTAGATTCATTGGTGAGAATAGGAAAAAGTGCTTATAGCATTAGCTGCAGGCACTTTTGAGCAATGTTCATTAAAACCAAGGCTCAACATCAGCTTGAAAGGCTGTCTGTAACAGATTGAAATGCTTGCAAGCCAGTAGTAATTTTACTCCTCTTTTCTTCATTTTACTGCTTCTTGCAGGTATTTTTTTTAGTATATAACTCCCAATCCCTTCCAATGCCTTATGAATAAAATGATTGTGGATTAGGACAATATTCTTTTAATATAGGGAGCTTTTTTAAAAAAAAATACAAACTATATTTAAAATATTGGTCCTTCTCTAAAAGATGCTATTAAAGGAATCTTTTGAATGCCAGATTGAAGGAGCAGTTAAAGACAGGGGACATAAATACTTGGCTGGTAGGCTGGAAATATCTCATCTGACAGTAAGGTGACTAAAAGATAGAGGTTTTTTTTTAAAAAAGTATCTGTTTGGGCATATGTGTGTGTGCATGTAATTGTTACAACTAGAGAGGAAATAATATCTATTGTATTTCAATCCTTAGAATTCCATTAGGATTCATAAATATCTGAGCCTGAAAACTAAAAGACTGAGAATATATCTATATGATTATAGAGTTTAGAACAGTGGTTCTCAACCTGTGGGTCGGGACCCCATTTGGGGTCGATCGACCATTTCATGGGGGTCGCCAAGCAAGGCTGTCTGCCATTTTTTTTGTCCGCCATTTTTTTCCCCTTTTCTGGCAGGTGCCTTACCTCCCTTGGGCTGGGCCAGCTGGTGGTCGGCCTGCTCCGTCTCTGCCGCTTGCCAGCTACGCCTCAGCCGGCGCAGGGGGCGGAACCACACATGCGTGGCGCTCCTGGGCAGGGAAAGTCCTCGACTTATGACCGGTTGGGTAGTCCTCGACTTACGACCGGTTTAGTCCTCGACTTATGACCAGTTTAGTCCTCGACTTACGACCGGTTTAGTCCTCGACTTACGACCGGTTGGGGTCGCGGCATTAAAAAGGTTGAGAACCACTGGTTTAGAACATTCATAAAAGTAGCTTCTGAAAATTGTGCTAGTTTGATGATGACAAAACTTGAGTTGCAGATTCAAGTACTAAAAGATGAACCACTGGAAGTCTTTTGCTGTCTGTAACTCAATATATTAAGTTTTAATTCCAGAGATTTGTTTTCAGATAACCTTTAATCTTAAATTTATATACTAGAGAATGCTGTCAAAGTAAATAGTACCTTTAGTTGAAATGCTGTCTCAATCTGTGGACCAATTCTATGAACACTGGAAGATCAGGTCCATACTTCTGAAGGGCATTGAGGAGGCTGTCGACAGAACATGGCTTTATATAATATATGATATATAATATATATATATATAATGTTAAGTTTAACTTCCATCCTCAAAAACCAAACATCTGCCTTTACTAAGCAAATAATTCTAAATATGTTTTGACCTTTGGAATAGGGTAGATTTAATAAAATTATCTTGATTATGTTTTATCCATTTGCATAAAAGACAGATTATCATTGATCACAGTTAGCTAGATGTTTAAACTGGATATGGCATTTTTATCCACCTACTGAGTTCTCCACAAGGGCCTGGGATAGGCAGCTGTTGTTGTTTGATGATGTGAAAGGTATCACCACAGGATATAAGCTATTCCAAATAAAAGTGCCTTTTGCAATTGACTGATGGGGATTTTGTTAATGCCAATGGTGTTCAAGTGCTGCCCCAGATGTCTTGGGATTTCACCCAAGGCACCTATTACTTCTGGGACTATCTTTGCTTGCTTCTGCCACAAACATCTAGTTTTCTTTGCAGATCTTTGTATTTTGTGATTTTTTCCCCAGTTGTTTCTCTTTCTCTTCTGTTGTCTCTAGGTGCTGCAACATCCATTATTCAGTCTTTTTTATCTTTTTATCAACAATTGTTAGTCTGGGGTGTTGTGTGGCAGATACTTGTCTGTTTGAATTCTAAAGTCCCAGACCACTTTAGTTTTTTTTTCTTTTTCATTTTCTACCACTTTCTCTATTTTGTAGTCACACCAGTTCTTGCTTATAGGCAAATTGTATTTCTTTCAAATTTCCAATGGACCATTCTTGCTACTTTGTGTTGCCGTTGTTTGCAGTGAATATCTGAAGCAGCTAACAACATGGCCCACTGTTTCTTCATATTATTATTATAGTACTATTCCAAAATACTGGAACCAATTCAGATCCTTATGACAACTCTGAATTATAGGTTTGCCATCTGCCTTGAATACCACTAAACTTAATTATAATAAATATTTTCTTATAATACTGATAAGAATTATTCTATTTATTATTTAGAAAGAGTATCAATGATCTATATGTTGCCCAGAATTAAAATCCTTAGATTACCGAGAAGATTATTGGAAAATGAATGAAATGATCTTAAAATCGATAACTAAAGTGATGGAGAAGTCATGACTAATTGAATTATCCATGTGCCTGTCTATCTAAACTTTGATCATCTTTCCATTTGTGCAGAGCCCCTCAGTGGTAGTTTTCTGAATGGAAAGAAAGAAAACTTGGATCTTGAGAAAGAGAAGAAAGAAGCTTTCCCCATATGCATGAAATCATACGAAATTCTATTCTGTGAAAGGCTGTCTTCTCAAATCACTCATGCTATCCTTATAGCAACCTTAATCTCTTTTTGGGACAGCCTAAAACCTACTCACTCTCAGTTGCTGAACTTCAATAGTGAAAGTACACACAAAACACACACACACATACACAATCCAATAAACTACTTCTTTTTTGTTTTAGTGAAAAAATGCAGAAAATTATATTATGAATTGTGAAACAAAGCCAACAAAAACCTTATCTCATATGCCAAAACACATACAACATCAAAAAAATATTAGCTTCACCTAAAACCTATGAGCCATGGTGGCCCAGTGGTTAGAATGCAGATTTGAAGGCTAACTCTTGTCAATAGCTAGGAGTTTGATCCTGACTGACAGAAGGTTGACTCAGCCTTCCATCCTTCCAAGATTGGTAAAATGAGGACCCAGATTGTTGGGGGACAATAGGATGACACTGTAAACCACTCAGAGACTTCTGTAAAGCACTATGGTACAGTCTAAGTCTAAGTGCTATTGCTATTGGATACAATAAACAAATCTGAACTACAATGATCTTGATGGCCACTAGACAGCAGGCAAAGACGTATAGAACACACAAACTTTTTTTCTGATGTCTCTTAGTTCTCTAGATTCTTGCAGTCCATATCTGATATTGTTGGAATATTCATGATCAGGAAGAGTCATGTGGTAACTCAGTCAGCCAATGTGAAGAAAGTGCTACTGAGTCTGTGCAAAAGGTTTGGAGTTAGAAGCTGGATTTTGTTTCAGTTTCAGTCTCTGGTCTGTCTCTGCTGTAAGAAGTCTATATTGTGTTATGTTGCTGTAAAGAAGAATGTATGGTATTGTAAATATTTTGCTATGAATATAAAGAGTTTATTTGAATCAGCTAAATGCAGTCAACTGTGAGAGCTTCTGATTTATTTTTACCAACAGAGAAATTAAAATTCTCTAACAGATATGGCCTTGCCTATTTGGCATCATGACTAAATTCTCTGTTACCCTTAGTCTCTTCAAACATCAGTAGAGTGAGCCTCTGGCTACCAAAAGGTTGTCCATCTCTGTTCTATAGGTAGCAAAACTAATCCCCTTTCAAATTGATTTTATCTTTTAACTGAATGCATTGAGGAGATGTTTCAAACAATATGGACAAGATTTTTCCAGACATTTAGAAACATCACAAGTTTCTTTAGCCAATGGTACAAAAATCACATTCATAGAAATGAGGTGTCTCTTTTTTTGCCTATTCATAAATGTATAGAAGAAGCAATTCACATCCATTACCTCTATATGTACTTTGCCAAGCTAAATTTCTTTGCTAAAGGTCCAGTAGCAAAATCTGCTCCCCTTCTTAGTGGCAGGTGCTTGCTACGATTCCCAACATCAATTAATTAATTTTGTGAATCAGCCAAGCAAGTCATCAGCTGAATTCACCTTGGCCTGGTGGAGGATCCAAAAGTTTCAAATATCTGTTCTTTGATAGTTTCATTTTGTTCTGAATCTGATTTTATATATAAAACCATAGTTGATGGCTAACTTGCATTGCTTATACTTCTACAGATTTTTTTTCATGTAAACAAGAAATCTTTCTCCCATGTATGCTGAAAGAATGCATGCATATTTTATTATATTTTAATTTTCTTCAGCTGCTTCTACTATTCCTTCTTCCCACTTGACTTGCCAATTGCAATATATTACAGATAAACTACAGAATTCCATTTCAGGGGTAGTGAACATTATACGGCAGGAAATGGAATAAAAATAATAAACCAATAGTAAGGCATGAGATAAGAAAAAAAAATGTTGATTAGATCAACGGAATTAATTATATCTCTCCAAATCCTTCACTTCTTGCAAACTGTCCTTGCTTCTACCATACTTCATGTATTTTGCTTTTTTCAATGTCTGATCCCTCTCATTTTGCAAATGTCATCAGCATTATCTAATATGACTTTCTTAATCTTCTTCCTCTGGATCTCTCCTTCACATATGTGTCTTGTATTTGTGTCCTCATTCATTTTCTTTATGTGGCCTACCCACTTGAATGTCCTTCATCAGTATTGTTTGTTCACTTTTGTATTATTTGGAATCAATGTACCCACCCTGTCATCATTTTTGATATATTAATTTTCAGTTACATCATATTAGGTAATTTTAATTACATTGTTAATGTTTTTAGACAATAGCATGGCATCATTTGCATACAAAAATAATTCACATTCGTGCACCTAACAAACACATTGCTAATATCACTACAAGCGTTCTCTGTACATTTATTCTTAAAGGCAGTCAGAGACTTCACACATTCTTCTCTTACTATCTTTTCATTATTGAGCTACTCACAGAGCATTCCATTTGTTTTCATACATAATTACTTCCATCTTATACTGCTTTTGTAGCATTCAATAGCAAAACGTCAACTCTACCTTCACACAAAGCAATGCATAATTCAAACCTATTCACTGTATTATATGCTTTATCCAAAACAACAATGTAAAATTCACTTTCTCACATTTATATATTTCTTAATAATGAGCTAGAGTGAAAGAATCAGGGATGTTATCCAGCCACATATAGAACCACACTGCACTTCCTGCATTTTGCTCATTGTCACCTCTAATACCACTTTTCATCAGAAATCTGCCAAACACCTTGCCAGACACTCTTAATAAACTAACACCATTGAAGTTTCTGTATTCATTTTTACTACCTTTGCATAAGGAAGCAATAGTGACATTCCTCGCATCATCAACCAAAAATGTACCCTGTGTACATGTGATAAACAAGTTATGATGCATTTATAACGTTCATTTCATCTTCTTTTATAACTTTCATAGCATAAATTCTACTCTTCAACATTCATTATTCCCACACAGATTTCCATAATACTCTTCCAGACTTCAGTGTCATTTTATATCATATGCTTTGATATGAAATCATATCATATTATACATCTTACAAATCAGATCACAGTTGTTGAGACTAGGGTGGAATGCAGGTTTATTATTATGGTTGGTCACACAGTCAGCCAGATGTTTATACTGGATTTAACATTTTTTAATCCACCTATCAATTCCTTTCCAAGGAGTTGGCATAGGCAGATGTTGTTTGAGTGTGTTAAAGGTATCATTACAGAATGTAAACTGTTCCAAGTAAAGCTGTCATTTGCAATTGATTGATGGTGATTTTGATAATGCTGATTGTGTTCAAATGTTGCTACAAATTTTGAGGGAGTGCACCTGATGCACCTATTACTTTATTATATTTATTTTAGTCCAAGTCACAATTTCTCATATGCCATGATCACCACCAGATAGATCTATGCAAGTTGACTTCCCTTACTGATTTCTGTTATCATGGCTGTGGGCAATTTGGTTTTAAAATAATACATTTTAATATTATAGATGGCCTAAAATAAGTTTTCAGTCTTCATTGCATGATGTGATATTGAAAATTCTCTGCTAATGTTCCGTTACTTATCAGAAACACAACCAAATCCCAATTTTATTGGAAACATATAACCTCTATTTTCTTCAGGCTGGTATCTCTAATATAGAGATACCAGGCTTATGTATGCTCATGTATGCTTGCCAAAATCCCACTGGGAGGACAATCCATGTACAAACATGCACACTCAATCACACACACACAAAACAGGGCTAGCTTGGTCTTTATATATTTATTCATTTAAATGATTAGTGATGCAATCCCAATACTCTTGGTGGTTTACAGTAATGAAGCAAAATATCTGAGATAGATGATAAATCAATGATAGATAGATAGATAGATAGATAGATAGATAGATAGATAGATAGATAGATAGATAGATAGACAGACAGACAGACAGACAGACAGACAGACAGACAGACAGACAGAGATGATAAGCATAACTTCCCCAAACTCATTGTTATGTGGCATCATGTATTATGATTGTTGGACGTTATTCAGTCATACCCTTGTCACTATTACAATTTGTTCTATCTGGGGCTGTCAATGAAGACCTGGTGGTGTAGCCTGTGGTGACCCAGATAGATATGGGACATGTGATACCACTGTGATAGAAGTTGTATTAGCTGTTAACATGTTTTTGTATGAAATTCAAGGTGCTGGTTATCACCTTTAAACCCTATATGGCTCAGAATCTGCCTTGGGCTTTTTGGAACTGAGCAGAATTGAGCCATAGTAAGTAACTATGTAGTAAGTAAGTAAGCATATAAATAAGTGTGTTGCAAATTTAGAAAGTCATCTTAACCTTAAGTTGTAAAGGTGCTCTGGTTTCATATATTAGGTCAGCTTTATATATTGGACTTCATGTGCTCAGTTTGCTTTGGTCTTTCTTCATAGTGAGCTGGGAAGGTTTGTGTCAAGTTCCTTTGATCTTTTGATAGAGATCAGCCAAGTGCATCATTTTAAGTTACTTCCTAAACATAAAAGAAAGTCTGTGATACCATGTTGTTTACTGACTACGTTTTCAAAAAGTAAGTATTTGATAATTTACCTAGGCACCAGAACATATTTTTTTAGCAAAGAGAAGAAGAAGATGGTCAGTAACAAGGTGTGGTCAATGGTTAGAAAACCTGGTTAGGGATAGATCATTGTGGAGAAAAATCTAAGTGGTCACTAATAGATGACAATGGTGTGATGATATATAATAATAATCAAATATATATTTATATAAATATTTTGGTAATACATCTGGCATATAGAAATGAAAATATTTAGTAAAAATGGATTAACTTCTTCAGTGAACTTGACTTCTAACAAGCAATAGAAATACTAGAATTAGCATTAAAAATCCATCTTCCAATAGAAATCCCTTCCCCAGACGAATCATTATACAATCAGAGATTGATTCTCAGACTTTTTGCTCCATGTTGCTCCAACTGTTATTGATAAGACAATTGCTTTAAAATATTAAAATACACTGCAAAGGCATGCAACAACATTGGCGCTATGGATGTTCAATCAGTGATTTATGAGAGTTAAGCTCGTTCCTTGTCTCACTCTTCTGGTTTCTTTAGATTGATTGTCCATGTTGTTATTTAGCATCTCACAAAGCATGGAGGAATATTAGGCATGAAACATTAATCAGGAAATTGTGCATTGCTTCTGCAATTAATGTGCAACTGGACTTTGTTTTGTAATATTGAATTAGCTCTTAATATGCAAATTATTGAGGGAAATTACCTCATTTTTCAGAGACTACTTGATGGATTGAAGCTTCATGCAGAATGTTCCCTGTAATTTTAAATCTTCTGATGATTGGCTTTTCTTGCTCATAAAAATCCCAGGTTTTTGTTTTTTTTTGTCATGCATCAAGCACTTAGGTTGGAAGCATTATACAATTCAATATGCAAAGTTTATTATTTCCAGCCTTTTTAAGATTAAATAGAATTGGCAATGAATTTTAGAACAAATGTCTTTTGCCCAGATATAAAAAAATAATATCGTTTGTAACTGTATTTCTTTTTGTGACCTTGTATGAATAAAGCAGGAGGGGATCAGAAAGTCTATTAGTATTACCATTCCAACATTTAGTAGCAGCCATAAAATTCACTCTTAAGAGGGAGAAAACACAACCACCTCCTTAGACTCAAAACAAACTACTATCTGCAAAATGTTTTGGGGCACTCCTAATTAAAAGTTGAATAATGGATTGGGGAATGTTCTCAAGGATAGGAGCTGTTCAATTCAGAGGAATCTTTCCTTTTCAAAGTAGCAGAAAATCTAAAACAGAGAGACTGCAACTCCCCTGCAAATTCTGACTTGCTTTGCTTCTGCCAACAAGTAGCAAAACAGCTATTTGTTATTTATATACCCATTGATTTTGTTTTATTTTAAGATTACCATGGGATCTGATATTGTAACAGTTTTATCAACTAAGATTTAGCTGTAGCTATCTAGTAATCATTGGAATTTTCTTAGCTTTTTCCAGCACTGTTTTACAGGGACTTTGGGGAATGGGGTGGGGTGGTGCAGGGCAAGTGCTTGTTTTTTATATTTTCTTTACTTTCTGTTTGTGATTTGTGCTGCATTTAGTGTTTTATATACTTTTGCTGCTGCTTTTATTGTGCTCTGCTGATCTCTCTCTCTCTCTCTCTCTCTCTCTCTCTCTCTCTCCTGCCACCATTATTGCAGAATTTAGATTTTTAGACATGCAAGTAAGGCAAAAGAGAAAAGAGGAGATGCTTAGCTAGTGCTGAATCAAGAAGAAAACCTATTTACCTAACTGATCAGGGTTTATTCTACAACTATAGTCATTCCCCCCCCCCAAATGTTGCATGTGTTTTAAGCACATGTCTTTGTCATACTGTATGTCTGGCTATACATAGTTACCACACTGTAAAGTAGCTTTGTCATAAATGTCAAGCAGTAACAAAAATGCTTATATTCAAACAGATTTTAACAGATAGTAAAACTCAGAAGATTAAAATAGTCTCATTCACAGAGACGGGCAATTTTGACACCAGTGTGCAATTTATGTGTCACATTATGTAAAACAGAGTTTCAAACACAGAGAAATGAATCATAAAACTAAGATCAGCAACAGAGAAATATATCTTAGAGGGAAGTTAGATAGGGTACTAGTCAGTCTTAGGTCAAGTAAAAAGTGAAAAATGTATAACAGAGTGCACAAATCCTGTTTTTACACATTGTGTTACAGTGATTTGGTTCTTTGCTCTTCTGTGTCACACAAATTTCGAGCACTATAGTCAATTTTTCTCCCACTTCTAACATGGTTTTAAGAAAAAGCAAAAATATTAGAGTGTTTTGACACTCAATTATACCAAGCAGAAGAGGAAATTGCTTTTCTGTTTTCACCTTATTGTGACATACGCACATATTACAGATTTGAATTGGTTACCTTTTGAAAATGTACATATCAGATTACTTCTTATTACTGTTGACAATTGTTCCACCCACAAAAAAAAATAGTTATGCAAAAGTATAGGAATTGAGGAGAGAACTATGTTGTATCTATCCTTTGGATAACACTGGAACTTAAATTGCTGTAACACTAATTGCAGAAAATCCAGCAAAGCAAGACACAGACTGATTAATATACAGACATTTCTCTATGGTAAAATTACTGTCAGGGCGACTAAACAGTAAAGTCTGGCTTGCAGCACAAATAATTCAAGATATTTCAAAGCAAGCAAGCCCTGGTATATCTTAACATAAATGATCCATAATCAGATATGCATTTAATTTTCTATCACTTGAGTCCTTATCAAACTACAATGCTGTATTTTCTGTTGTATATGAATTCATTCTTAGTTCTTTGTATATAGCACTTTGTGCATGGAGTGGATGTTAATGTTTCACAGTTTTGAACTTTCCCAAACCCAGGAAAGTTAACAGTTTCCATTAAGATTTATGTATCTTTCATATCTTATGAAAACACATTTTGGCTTCCAAAATGTGAATACATTTCAATACCTACATTTCCCTTTGTATTTGTGAGGATAGTCATGAATGTAGGGGTTAGGCTTCCATGTGT
Source organism: Protobothrops mucrosquamatus (assembly GCF_001527695.2). Taxonomy (NCBI): domain Eukaryota; kingdom Metazoa; phylum Chordata; class Lepidosauria; order Squamata; family Viperidae; genus Protobothrops; species Protobothrops mucrosquamatus. Next base: position 157,432 of record NW_015388227.1, on the reverse strand, counting down.
ACCTACTAGTCCTGTGAATATCAAGCAAAAAAATGGTCTAATTCTGTTCTGCAGTCCAATCAAGACTGATTCAGAATCACAATCTGATTTGATCTGAATGTCTAAATATAGTTGATTCATTTTAGAGCCTCTTAGTTCAACTTGATAATTTGATTCTATTTTCTAGTTTGATTTGGTTTAAAGATTTGATTGAATTGGCTTCTTCAATTTGCCTTCAAAATTCAGAGAGCTGAATTTTTTACTACAGTGTGCCACTCGCTATTTCCTTTAGCCTTTCACTATTCAAAAGACTGAAGGTCTTTCAATTTTTTACTTAATCTGTACTAATAATGAAAAATGATTTTTGAAGAGCCCTATACTTGAATGGGGTACTTTTCAAAACTGTCCGACTAAAATCAGACAGTGGATAGGAATTGTTTTCTGATTAACACATTAAGGTTATCACCATCTGATGTCATAGTTATCTAGTCTCAAGGATGTAATAAGAACATGGGTTGACGGCTTTCTAAAATCTGTTCGATGCATGATGAAATATGAAGTAAGTGGCTGCAAAATATTTAATTGATCAAATTCTGGCTGCCACTCAAACAATTTTGCAATATGAAAAAAATATTTTGTCCTCACTATCGCAGTAATAAAATTAATTATTACAGCATGAAGCATTAAAAACTTAACCATGGGGTTGATCGAAGAAGTAAAAGAGTTGCTGTGACAATTTTCTTTTTTCATTTTCTTCAGCAAGCACTCTTCCCCATTTCTTTCTGGTTCAGCAGACCGAAGAAAGGGAGGAGAACTTGAATTCCTGTTCACAAACCTTTTGTTTTAAAGTGGGGACTGTGGAGCACAAATGATTCTGCTAATTGCAAATGCCATATATAAAGGTTGAGCAGTCTCTCATGATAGCAAGTCTCACAGTCTTTAAATATGATGGTTTCTAAATCTTACATGTTCTTCTATTAATACATGCATACACCCAGGGATTCTCTCTCTCTCTTTCTCTCTCTCTCTCTCTCTCTCTCTCTCTCTCTCTCTCTCTCACACACACACACACACACACACACACACACACAGAGAGAGAGAGAGAGAGAGAGAGAGAGAGAGAGAGAGAGAGAGAGAGAGAATATTACTCACATTTTTCATAATCAGTTTCAGGTTTCTGACATACTTGTTTCGTCTAGATAAATAAAAGATGGATATTAGATGGTAGAAAAGGGTAGAGTTGTTTTTGCTTAAGTAGAGATTGGTTAGCAAAAAATACAGAGCTTCATCTTGATAAAATGTTGAAATTGTTCTGCTTATGATTTGCTAGGACATTTATTTCCTAGTGCTATACTGGTGACATTTTTTTTTCCTGAACCATTTTTTTTTTTGTTATAGAGCATTAGCATATGCTGGCTGTCACTTGCCATTTTGTGCTATTTCTCATAGGTTTTATACCTTTTCTTTCCAAGAATGCACAACAGTGTAAACATAACTGGACACATTGTCTTTCTGCCGCTAAGTCACTGTGGCAGGAGTGGAAATAACACTTGTTACTATAACTGGCTGTGTACTGGAAGGTACAGAAGAAACAAACAACACATCCTCTAGAACAAAAAAAAATGTACTAATAATAAATATGAGGAAAGATACTGTCATAACTCTTCTAGATGATTCTTTCTTAGAGAGAGGAGTGACTCATGAGATGTTCTGTAAAACCATTTGTAAAAGGTGCAAGGAACAGAGCAACAAAGCTCCAAAAGAACATTGTCCCTTATCTAAAGACTAGATCCCCTGAAGTATAATATGAAGTTCCTCCAAGACTTACTGATCAGCAATTAAAGCAGTGGTACTGAGACAATAGCTGTCACTTTTATGATAACTTAAAAATCAGCAATCCATGTGGGAAGAAAAATTGCCAGTGTTTGGCATTGTGCTTCTTTTTCTGTTTATTCCTAAATCATGATATCTGATTTGTGTTTTACCCTTCTCCTGTTTTTACACATCTATTAAAATTTCTTGAATAAATTTGTACAGCAATTTTTAAAGTTTCTTGTATTGATTTCCAGTCAGTTTAATGTAATAGTCAGGTTTAAGCTGAATTATAGAAGTGATTGGCTGAAAACATACAGTCATGCTTGAATTCTATGATCAATAAATCTATGATTTAAGGATTTCAAAATGGAAGGCATAAATGAGCAATTCAAACTCCACCCCTTTTTACATGAGTGTGGGCTGTGCAAATGCACATTAAGAGGAATGTTACTTGGATCACCTGGTCACAACTCCCATTTAGAAGCAAAGAAGCATTACTGTAGATTCCCTGGTGTGTTGGGGGTGAGTGAGAAATGCTTCCTTCAAAGATTGAAGCATGTTCCTCATCCTCCTATTGAATTGACTTTATGAAATTGAAATGTTATAAATGCTAATGTCCATTAAAAATGATGATTAAAAGGAAGCCACAAATGTAATGAATATATATACTGCTCACAAAAATAAAGGGAACGCAAACTCCTTCAGTTCCATGTTAAAATGTTTCCTTTATTTTTGTGAGTAGTATATATATATATATATATATATATATATATATATATATATATATATATATATATATA
>NW_015388227.1:142247-154738 GCF_001527695.2 Protobothrops mucrosquamatus | reverse complement strand
TGAGTGGATAATACATTTATGCATAAATGTATGAGGAATGCTTATAGTGATATTAATGACATGTTCACTGGTAATGTGCACATGTGCATACTATGCAGCTGTTATCATGTTGTGGGCTGAGACTCTGAATGTTTTACAGTGAATGTTAGATATTTACTGTTTTCTCTCTATTTGCTGCCATCAAACAACCCTTTGAGTTGTGCAGCCCAAATCTCATTCATCTCAGGTCAATCACTGAGATTTTATGGCAGAAACAACTTCCAGAATCCACCTCTGTTAACTATAATAGCTGAGATGTTAGGAATCTGGAAGTTTCAGATTTCCCAGTGCTGCCTTGAGTAAATGAATACTTACTCTTTACAATAATTAATTTTATTCATCTACCAAAATATAAAATATTATATTCAATATCAGAGTCAAATACAGAAAAGCTCATAACCTATTTATTAAATTTCTAGACTGCCCATATCACTAATACAGCGACTCTGTGGCTTACACAATAATAAGGTTACAAAGCATGTATCACTATATGGCTTCCCCAAAATGCTTTTTTTCTTACTTAAGAAATATAAATAGGCATTTTTTAATTATGTAAGTGAGAAGACATATAATAGTCGGTGACTTGTTTAGCATGGCCCTTTTCTGCACTTTGCTGATATTTTGGTTGATTATTTACAATTTACAAAGTGAAGAAAGAAGACACCCAAGCAAAATAAGGAATTTAATGTTGCATTTAATAATTCCACTATTGCAAAAAAAACAACCCTTGATATTGTATAATAGAGATATTGTTTTACAACTTTTCAGACTGTAGCTTCTCATTGTAAAGTCTTCTTTTAAAAAGTCAAAACTGTTAGATCTTGGAAAAACATTTAATTATATGCAACATAAAATACCATATAGAAATACAAGATGTTCCTTTTTATAAAGGAAGCAAGAACAACATAGGACTAAGTTGTGCACCCAGATTTTGACATTCACTTTGTTCTTTCTCTTTGTAAATCTGATGACCTTATTATTTTTTTAACCCACTTTGAGAGAAGCTGAAAATAGAACAGAGGTAGAAAAAATGTGTCGTTGTTTTCTCCTTGCATCATTTAAAATACATGAAAGAATGTGTGTTAAATTCCACTGCTGTAATGGGCTCAAAATATAAGGGTTAATTTCTGATTTAAATAACATAATAATCAGACAAGAAAGAAGTTATCCATGCCTTTCACCTTGCATTATTTTTAAAATTATATTTCTTACATGCATTCATCAGTTTATAATATGCACTTTTTATCATCTAATGTTCTATTGGAGAATGAAATATAGCTACATGTATATTTTTATTTTTATTTTGCTTTTAACCTTAAAGAGTTCTACCAAACCAGGGAATTTCATTATCCTTTAAAATCTGGAATGTATGTGAAGGATTTCATAGGCAAATATTTTTTTCACTTTTTTTCCCTTGCAGCTTGCCCAGCGGACTATGGATTTTTCATTGATTCACCATTCTGTTTCTAAGAAATGCAACAGAAGAGGAGTATCTTAGCTTATAATTTAACTAATAAGAGAACTGTTCAGATTAGATATCAGGCTAGAAACCAGGAGAGTGTGAGTTCTAGTCCTGCCTTAAACATAAAGCCAGCTGGGTGACTTTGGCCCAATTACTCCCTGTCAACCATAGGGAACAGATAAGGCAAGGCAAGGCAAGGCAAGGCAAGGGCAAGGCAACCTTTATTGTCATTTTTTACTGTGGGCCCAAATCAATATTAAATACTGTCCATCTTGAATATATAATAGAAGGAGGAAGCCTGAGAGTTCACAAGGTTAAAGCTGTATGGAATGAACTGCAGAGTTACCAGGAATCAACACTGACTGGAAGTCACACACAAACACAGAAATATTCAAACACAGAAGCAGACTGCCTGTTTGCATTTCGTAGCCCTCACACACACTCCCAAAACCAATGGCTGAAATTTGAGGGCAAAATGGCCACTTTTCAGCAGTGTAATTGATTGATTGGTGTTAGCAATTTTTTTACTTATTACGTCTTCAATTTCAGTGGAAATTGAAGATGGAGATGTATATCAAGCCTCAAAAACCAAAAAGTAATGCATTTACATCTCTGTAAAGAAAACCACTGAAAGTACTAGAAATTATGATATGGTAAGTACCTGGTTAAATGTCTTGCATATCATCTAAAATGCTTATAGTTTTTCCACAATGGTGCAAATATTAGCAAGCATTATTACTTGTATAAGTGAACTTTTATTGTGTGCTTGGCTGCTTTCTTACTATTGTCCACCAGTAAGACATATGTTAAAAAGAACTATAAGAATTTGATTATAAAATGTTGTTAGTGGTAAAGGATTCTGTTTGTCTTCATGAAGATTGTCATGGCTCTACAACAGTGGTGGCGAACCTATGGCACGGGTGCCAGAGGCGGCACTCAGAGCCCTCTATGTGGGCACACATGCCATTGCCCCAGTCCTAGGCCTTGAGCTGGGTTTTATAAAACCTTTTCGCTTTAGGCCTCCGCCGCTGTGTACAAAAAAAAAGGTTCAATCAATCAGTCAATTTCAACTTCTAGCAGGAAAAAAAAAAGATCTTGCAAAGTTGGAATTGATTGATTGAACTTTTTAGTCCCACCCAGTCTGCTGTTACCAAAGCAGCCACACCCACCCAATGGACCACACCCACACAGTGGACCACACCCACCTGGCACCCGACGATGCATAAGTAGGTTTTGGGTTGCAGTTTGGGCACTCAATCTCTAAAAGGTTCGCCATCACTGCTCTACAACGTTGGATGAATTTCAAAAATATTTCCATTTTCCTTGACCAACTATTGAATATTCACCCAAATGTCTAAATATTACCAATTTCTTAATGTGATCTCTGAAAGAAACAATAAAGTTCTTATTGGGGGTTTACAAGTTTTGCTTCCAGTATCTACATTATTATTTTTTGAAAACATTTCCTCCTCCCTGATCTTGCTAAATTGGAAAAATATAAGATGCTGTTAGTTTTAGTTCAGCAATCTATAAAGGGACAAGGATTTCCTGCCACTCCATTGAAAAATACATACTGATTTTTTTTTTTAAAGAAGGGTTATTATTTGACTGATTCAGAAAATGTTATAATATTTACAGCATTTTCCTCTGATCTTTCCTGGGATTTCTATGAGATAAGAATAAATAATGGTACCTACTGCAAATGAATATCACACATAGTTGCGACATCTGGTTGGTTTAGAAAAAAAGATATTTTCTAAAAGGCCACCACACACGCAGAATTTAAAATAGCTTATTTTCTTTTCTAAACCACATTTATTTTATCTAATATGCAAACATGTAATAATTATGAATTGGTTGCTCTCAAAAGCAAAATAAGACCCAGCTGTTGCACAGTAAGACCAAGTAGAAATTCCTTACTAGATGAGGTACACATGTAGTTCTTTGCCTTCCATCTGCCCTAATGAAACAGTAGTGTTCTAACTCAGGAAAGTGGCAAGTCCCAGCAGCCCAAAAAGGTCTTTACTGCATTTCAACCCTGATTCTGTGAAAAAATGACTGCTTGCAATTTCATTGGGAGATTGCTAGAAAAGAAGCTATATATGCTCAGATATCCATAGAATTATCTTAAACAGGTGAGTCCTCAAAAGTTGCTTGAGGCTAACATATGTTTGCCACGTCATTATTATTGTCAGATGAATTATTCAGCAAAGAACACAATCAAAAGATTTATATGTATTATATTTGTTGGTGTTGCCGGTGTTTGCTAGACTGGGGGACAGCCTTTTAATAATAGAATTGGTGCCAATTTTCTGTTGATTGGAAAGAAATGAATAAATGTCACTGTCTGGAAAAAAAATCATATAGCAATAGCAATACCACTTAGACCTATATACTGTTCACAATGCTTTACAGTCCTCTCTAAGCAATTTACAGAATCAGCATATTTCCCCCAAACAATTTGGGTTCTCCTTTTACTGACCTTGGAAGGATGGATGGCTGAGTCAATCTTGAGCTGGTGAGAATCGAACTGCTGGCAGTCAGCAGAATTGGTCTACAATACTGCATTCTACTGCATCACCATGGCTCCTATAAAACTTTCATGTACTAAGAACAAATGCCCTACTGTCTTTATATTAAGGCAATGTTTAAAAGTAAAATGAGTTAACTGTCAAAATGTTTTCAGTGATAACATTGACTTGAGAGAAAGATGTGCAGTAGGGTTGACACTATCTTTAGGAGTTTCTACAAAATATAACCTTTTGAACTTTCCTCCCTTCCTTCCTTCCTTCCTTCCTTCCTTCCTTCCTTCCTTCCTTCCTTCCTTCCTTCCTTCCTTCCTTCCTAGCATAAAATTTTAGCAAGTACATGTTAAGAGCAAACATTGCTATAATGATGAAGATTCACATTTACTATGGGAGTCATCATAGATAACTCCAGTTAGAAACCATGTTGCATATTTTAATATAAAATTTATGAATGGAAAAAGTACAGGGTCATCAATAAATTAAAAGTCTTACCAGTATATTTCTATGGAACAATAGAAAGATGACCAAGATCATTCATATAAATATATGAGTGTTTGTATCCACATACATGCACATGGACATATACACATATACACAGTCTTTATGCTAGAAGCTAATACTTGCAACTAGGCTACTTTGAAAAAACAGATTGAAGATACAATCCTAATACTGTTAATCACAAGAGAATCAAAACTGCTCTTGTAAGGAAAATAAATCTCTTGTAGGACAACTTGAATAAATTATCTAAAATTGTTAAGGAAGAGTTGGAAAGTGATGATCCTCTGAGACTGCTGGATTACAGCTCCTGGAAAGGGATGCTGGGAATTGAAGTTTAGTAGCATCCGAAGATGAAAGATTCCCTAATCTTATAGTATTTAAATGAAGGTGCAGTAGAGGTGGGAGAAGAATTTTATAGTCCAAAGGAAATGACAAAGCAGAATCCACACTTATTTCATCTAATGAAAGATACTAATTTTATTTCAGTTCTACTGATGAAATATTGTGTCTATTATATCTCAGCACAGCTAACTACTTCTGAAAAAAGAAGACAAGGCTTGTGATACATGAGGAACTTCCAATAGACAGCAATATTGCAAAAAAGAACGTCAGAAGAAAAGTTCAGGTAGCTACAAACTATTAATCTCTAAAATCATTCAAGACAGTTATTTTATTCTGCATTGGACTTGGTTTCAGCGTAAGCATCTTTGCAATCTTAAGCCCTCTTTTGGGTAGCATTTATCCTTTAAGGCCATTCTCCAGCTGGAGTCAGTTTTCTTTTTCCCTATTCTTCTGACTGTTGGGTCAGACAACATTACTGCTGACTTTGGAGGGCTCTGCTTTGTGGGAGAAGCAGCATGGGACTGACAGATGCAACTCGGCTTGTCCAGAAAAATATGGGAACAAGGGAAAAACTACTTTACCAACTTTTTCTCTGCCTGGACAATGACACCAGGCCTTCTCTTTCTACAGCGTTTGATGCTTACACTTGGAGCTTCTAGACTTCAAAAGATATGGCTCTACTTTGCTACAGATCAATCTAGAAAACTGACAGCACATAAGTACAAAGTTTGCTGCTCACTTTCCAACCATTTTGAAGCAGAATAGCAATAAAAGCTGTAATGTAAGCCCTGAAATAGCTTTAATGGATTTTTAAAAACAAAATTAACAACTCCCCTTTAAAAAAATAAAAAAAACATTGTCCTTTCCATATGCTATCATGTTCCTGAGACTGAAGCCATCATCCCATCTCAAAATTTTCTCCCTATTCCTATTTAGGCAAAGCTATGCCTTGGAATTACATTACCAGTAATGTAATGTTATTTAGGACCTAAATAACCAACTGAAAATCTGCAAGGCATTATCAATTATAGATAATTTTTCCTTTGGACAGATAGAAACAAATATGTACACAGCCACTGAAAGTGAGGAATAGAAAATGGAGTATTCTCAGCATTATTATGTTATATCACTAGAATTAGGACAGCCACAAATACCCATAAATAAATGATTAAAATGCTGATGCTCCTAATGGAAACATTGAACATGGAGAACAAGCTGCTTCTTTGTCTTACCAGACAAAGAAAATGATAAAATGTTGATGTGAATTCTATGAGATACTAATTTTCTCCCCACTTTCTGTATTTTGAAATCATAAAGTACTTTCCCTTCACAAATGTCATGGGCTCATAAGGGCAAGCTGAAGCATAATGCAAAAACCAGGGGTTAGAGCTTTTTAACCTCCATTTAATCTAAAATGCACTATTGTTATTCTGCCCTTACAGTTGTCCATTTTTATGCAGAATATGTAATATTATTTTCTCTTCAATTGGTACTATAGTGATAACTTTCCAAAGTTCAATGCAAACTTCCATCTTCTAGGTGAACTTTAAATATGGATTGTACTAGAAAAACAAATTCTCATTGTTTCTCAATTATATTTTTTAATGTTGGGAAAGCATTGAACCTAATGCATTATTATTGCATCCGTAATAATTATATGTATTATTACCAACATGTGTCACACAGATAGTCCATATTAACTTATAAAATTTTATTAATTAAAAATGACAAAGCATGACACATGGACACACAATTACTAATATTCACCTGTTCAGCTACAACCTTCCCTTGCATGGGAATTGAAGAAGGTATGAGCACTAAAAAAAATGATAGTTGTGTGCACAAATTGGGACTGTTCTGACAGAAACTGGTACAGCTTGTCCTGTTATCCTTTGTCAACAGTATCCCTCACAACTTCCTTTCCAATGAATGGTCTTTCATGGCTATATGGCACTTATCTTCAGTAGTTGTCATTCTACATTTTGATTGATAAAAAAGGACAGCTACAACCAAGAAAATGAACAAGAAATAACACCATTCTATTGATTACAATGACTCTTAGTCTTTTATTGATGTATTTCCTGGCCACTGTGTTTTTTGGCAGTATTTTCTGAGCTGGGTAGCTTGCAGATGTTTGGATTTTGATCCACAGACTTTTTCAGCCAGCATTGCTATTGTTTGAAGTTTTAGAAACCGAAGTCCACACATCTGTTATTGACCAATTAAAGAAACACCCTATACCTCACATAACTCACACCAAACCCTCTGCATATGCTTTCACTTAATTTATACTCTGTATGTAAAAGCCAAGTTCCTAATTAGTGACCAGTCAGTTATCAGTTAATGTATACTGTGATGTTTATCCTTAAATTGACTTAAAAACCACCTTCAAAGAACAAGACTATGAATTATTTCCAAATTATTTACAGTTTTATAAATGTTTTGATTACTTTTAAAAGGTAATTACGAACTAACGATTTTTTTCCTAAATGAAACTGTCTAGCAACTAAAAACACTGAAGTGTTTGTACTGTTTGGAATGTTTCTTCTCAGCATTGCATTTTTGCTTGTATGTAAAATGCCTCATAAATCTATTTGATAGTCACAGTAGCATATCTTGAAGGGAAATGGAAAGGGGGAGAGGAGGGAGAAAAAGTAATCTGTGTCAACTAACACAACCCCCCCACGCCTGATTTATATTCCAGTTCTGAGAACACTGATCAGAAAGAAAGTAAAATGAGATTGTTTGACCTATGTATTAGGCAAATCAAATGCCTCTCAAAACACACACATACAAACCCACATAAGCCCTTGATTCTATTGTAGCCCTAATGATCTGCCCTTGCTTGGATATGTTCCAGAGAAGATGTATGAGATAAATAGTTGAATCTAAATTTTCCTAGCAATGTTTGACAAATTAAACAATCATGGAGATGTGAGATCTCCAAGATCTTACTTGAAAATTCTTCATAAATGATGTATTGTTTTCATTAAGATTGCAAAAAACCATTTTGTCTAATGCACCAGAGAAAGTGTCTTTAAAGAACAATGAAGAAAGCAGACAAGGAAATATATGCCCAACAGCAATATACAATCTTGGATAAGGTTGCAAGAAATATTCATTGGAGGTCAGACAATGTTAACAGGCTGTTATTCTACAATCATGCATTCTCATCCCATTTCCTCCTCTTTAGATTGATTTGCAGATGCACTTTAAACAAAATAATAAACAACGTTTCGATGTAATTTTTACTAGTAAAAATATTCCAAAAGGGGAACATTTTTTTCCATTTAAAATTGTCATTATAGGATCTAGAAAATGAACTTGATGTTTTCTTTTCAACACCAATAAAACTTTTCTTATAGAATATTTTTACTTTTCCTCCAGACTTTGCAAGCAATTCTTAAGAACAACACACTAACACTAGTGGCAGCTTCTAGTCATTTCATATAAACATGACTTTCTGTCATTCAGTTTTATGAATAATTCAGTAAATGTATTTAGTTATATTAAAAACACAGGTTTCTCTTCCCTTTTTTCATTCTGTGTACAAATTTGTGTTGATTCAAATTGAGTTCTTGTATACTATTGAATTAATTATTATTTATTCATTAAATAATAAGTTTCAAGTTCTTGACTGGAAGGAAAAGTATTAAATTTATGGATAGCAGAATCTATCTGGGATAAACTGAGAAGTTAACTGAGAATAAGTGTGGTGAGGCAGATACGATGTTGGACTAGCATCTGGAAGATCCAGGTTTTACCATCCTCAGTTGCAGATGCTTCCTGGATGTATTTGGACCAGTCACTCTCTGCCCAACTTATCACAAATGATTTTTACTGGTCAAAGAACAAAAGCAAATATTGGCAGGGAAATCTTTTTTATAAATATTAAATATATATAAGTGGAGAGGATCAACTATTATTATCAAGAAATTTTGGCAACTTTTGTTTACTTTGCAAGAATGCAATTCTCATGTTGAGGTGGAAGTGATTTTGGCATCTGCCCATCTAGAGAAGACACCTGTTTGAACTTCCCTGCTTGATCATGTGTGTATGCTTATCCAAAATGTTATCCAGACCAAGTTAAAATCTCTTTACAAGTTTCCCTCAACTTCTGTTGATATTTTCACCATACTTTATGGAATAAGCCAACTGCCTGTTTTAGGAAAAACTGAATAGGAAAATAACTGGTTAATTGGCTGAGTAGAAAATAGGTGAACAGGCTATCCTGGCTACTTAGATGACATCTCTTCTGTTTACTTAATTTAGGGACAGCAATAGGCAATAGAATAAACAGACAGAGAAATAAACACATATGCATATGTAGATGCATCTCTATCAGTGTTCCCATAAACCTATTTCTGTTTTAATGGAGACTGAGGCAATTTAAGAATTATTTTATTGGCTTAGTCAGAACTCTGAAACAGTGAAATAGAGCAAGAAAGAAGACTGGCAATGACAGGAGACCATCCAGCTACATAAAAGAACCTGCATCCTAGATCCAGGGTGGAATTACCCTTAACAAATGTTGGTGGGTATCAGATATTTAAACTGCATTGGATGGCTGACCTCATTTCTTTTAATTCTATTCATTTGAATTGTGTAGTTAATAAAAACTGTGAGTCATCCCATTTTGATTGATGCCATACTTCTGAGGTTGTTTAAGGATTCTATGAAGTTATGGCAAGATTTCTCTAACTTCAAAGAATCATAACTGTGACCTCCAGGCAACTCAAAGAAACCATGTTTATACCAGTGCTGGAAGCATCCCAGAGACACAATTATGTTCAGTTTCAATATTTTTCTACTCATGCAGTTGTTCAGCATTCCCAGTTTCTCGCATCATTTGGTTATTTGGCTATCATTATTATTTCTTCATGATAACTTCATGATACTTGGATACTTAAAACAACCAACTATTCTTTGTATTGCTAACTGTGTATTGTGATATGAAAGCTATGGGTTGCTCTTATGCTTTTCATCCAATGATTCTTCTATATTTTATTCTTAGAAGCAGGCTCTGAGGTAAATTAAGCTGAGTGATAGTTGCTGGTCCAAGGTCATGAATACCTTTCATGACTGTGTACTGTTTAAATTAGATTTCTTCTGTCCTTGTCCAACATTTAACCATTACTGTTTTAAACATGTTTCTAAATGAAGCATGGACCATAAAAGTAATTATTTCTAGTGACAAGTAACACTGAAGTTGCATTCACATTTTACCTTCTTAAGAGGTTGGAGATTAATTGGGCTTTAACAGTTACTTTTGGAGTCCTAAATGTCTGGTTTTTCTTTGACTTTGTTAAACATTAACCTTGGATTTAGTTCTATTTTTAGACTCTATACAGACATTACATTGGTGAAAAAGTTAACTGTACCTGCACTGTCTTTGTTTGTTAGACTACTGCAATGTCACAACATTGTGGTTGGAGTTAGAAAGCACAGTGAGAAAAGTAATGTACAGAAAAAAATGATCAAAGAGGAAATCAGACTGGACATTCTCTGTATCTCCCTAGAGACTACAGCTGAGTAGTTCAATCCTAGTGAAGCTGACCTGAGAGAAGAGAAAACATAAAAACCAGGAGTACAGTCAAGAGTTATTGTTCAAATATTAGAGTAAAATCAAGGACACATCACATTCTTCTTTTAACCCAATTCTGTCTTCATTAAAACTTCACAGCAGTCTTGCATATGGTCAGATTATAGACAGTATCATGTGCATGAATTAGATAACTGCATAACTCTATTGTATATGTTAAACAGCAAACAAACAATGACAGCTTCTATAGTATGCTCATGATATTACATATGTCTTAATCCAATACTGGTAGCTAAATATGGAAACATTCACAACATTATGCATGAAAGAAAAATCTCCAAAGCCATTGAACTCTTATACATTATGGACCCATTAATGTACAGCAATAGACAATTATCATGTTCATGTACTGAGACATATCATATAGCACAAAGATGCATGTATATGCTGACAGAAAGTATGAACTGAAGAATTACTTAAAATGTATTTAAACTAAGCAACTAGTTTAATTAAAAAGTTGGGAAGGAATAAAGCAATTCATTTTTAATTAGTATTCAATTAAATTGCATTATTGTTGTTGTTGCTCTGATCCTAGCCACCTTTCAGAGAGCAAAGTCTAACCCATTTTCAAAAGTAATATGTCTCAGCCTGAAAAAAAAATTGTACTTTTGGAACTAGAAACCAATTTTAACTCAGGATGCACTCCAACCTAATTTTAGGTGGCTTCTAAGTCTGGCATCCATTAACACAATAGATTTTGTCCATGGAACTGTATTCTTCCTTACCTCTCTTCCCATCTCCCATTGGTTGCATTTGCTTTGCAAAACAAGAACAGATGCTTGAATCCAATCCATCTTGGTAGGCAGATATTATGGATTGGTAGACTCATGTGTAATTTCAGGTAACATTGAATCATCATCATCTCTCTCTCTCTCTCTCTCTCTCTCTCTCTCTCTCTCTCTCTCTCCAAAGCATACAATGGTTAAAGGTATCTACAATGGTCCATTCCAAACATTTCCAAAGCCACTTGTGAATTCTCTAGAATTAAGCAGATTTGTTGCTAAGAAAAAGCAGGATATAATTTACATGGCCTGTTGTTTGTGGTTATAAAGTTTTACAACCTCAAATATCATCTACTTATTTGTGCTAGATAAACTGTCTTTCTTTTAACATTACAATCTATAAAGGTTTGAAATTGGAGTCCTTTCTCATATTTATCATTTGTTTCATATGCACTTCATACTTATCTCTTTCTAACAGAGATTTAATGTACCCACAGTGGTGGGATTCAGTTGGTTTGCACCACTTCAGCAGAACTGGTAGCTAATTTTTTGTTGCCCAGGCCCAGAATGGACTTCTGGAAGCGGCATCCTGACAGAGAACCAGTTGTTCACATATTTGAATCTCACCACTGTGTACCTTTCTAAGGTTAAATACATCTTTTTCCTGACTATTCTTTCTCCAGCTTCTTCTTCACTTCTTGCAATGTAAAAAGAATTCCAGGTGTATTAAACAGTATTGTTTTGGATAGTTAAATGTAAAAAAGAAATGTCTGGAAGAAACAAAAAATAAGAGAAGCTAAAACTGTTTTGCCTTCTTTACATATAGAAACATATACATATACAAATTGAAAGGTGGTGATAATATTATTTTTTATCTGTGTATTAGCAAATGAACCAAAAAGTCTAGCTGTTAATTCCATTTGTGGATAACTGGTGCAGAAGATGTAGATGTAGAGATTCTTCAAAAACCATATGCCTTTCATAATAATTTATATCAGATTCTGCCCAGAGTTATTGATGCAAGTAAAATAAAAATGAGATTAATAGTGGTGCATGAAATAAATCTTCCTTGTAAAGCTTCCCATGATGCTTCACTTTTAGATTCTACTCAGAGAATATAGAATCTTCTTTAAAATGTATCTTAAAGCATTAAACTAAGAAAGAAATATAACTGTTTATGAATTCAAGATAGCATCTGCAAACAAAGTCAAGGTCTTACCGTGTCCATTGGGGATTTAACTAAATATTATGCAAATACGTCTTTTCAAATAGGGGCTTGGAATCTTACAAATTCATTT
>NW_015388227.1:124196-141621 GCF_001527695.2 Protobothrops mucrosquamatus | reverse complement strand
AGATTCTACTCAGAGAATATAGAATCTTCTTTAAAATGTATCTTAAAGCATTAAACTAAGAAAGAAATATAACTGTTTATGAATTCAAGATAGCATCTGCAAACAAAGTCAAGGTCTTACCGTGTCCATTGGGGATTTAACTAAATATTATGCAAATACGTCTTTTCAAATAGGGGCTTGGAATCTTACAAATTCATTTTCCAAACAGTATTAGTCTACAGGGGTTATTCTGCAGCATGATCAAGTGAAAACAGATAAGCATTTCAGAATAAAAATGTTAGCTTATTATGCTCTATATAAAATGTAATAATACAAAATAATCCCTGAAAACAGTTGGATGTAAAATTCAAAAGCAGGAGTATGGAAGAAAGCCCATAGAGTTTGAAACATTTATGAAATATCCTTTGGCCAGCTTGCCATGATTTGAATTGTAAATGCAATCTACAATAACCAAAAAAAAATAGTAGATTATCAATGTGCTTTCAGACTGAAAGGAGACAGTTTTACCTGTGATGACACTTATTTTTAATATCTGACAAACACATTTGAGGGAGGGCATACCTCAAATTATTATGTTACATAAAATTATTATGTTTATCTGCAGCTGAATTTGAACAATAGCAGGAATTTGAGTTTATTTCTAAAGTAGTGATTTTTCTTAAATAAGAAAATAAAATTAAATTTAAAAAAAATCCACAAAAGGCAAAAAAAACAACCAAAAAGTTTGATTCATTTTATATATGTGTATATGTATATGTATATGTATATGTATATGTTTTCGTAGATTTTCACGGGTACAGGTAGGCAGGTCTTGGTATATTTGGGTCTTTTCCCGTGTAAGATTGAGAGTATCTTGGCGGCGTTTCAACGAGGTCCCACTCGTCATCTTCAGGCTGGGGTCTTCGGCTTCATGCTTGTCCGAGCAAAGTGTGATCGGAGCTGCCGTCTCTCTATAAATATTGGTGGGGTGTGTGTGGAGTGCTGGCTTAGTTGCTGTAGGTGGATTGGTTGGCTGTGTGGATTGGTTGGCTGTTATTGTTTGTGGATTGTTCAGCTGTTNCGTTTCAACGAGGTCCCACTCGTCATCTTCAGGCTGGGGTCTTCGGCTTCATGCTTGTCCGAGCAAAGTGTGATCGGAGCTGCCGTCTCTCTATAAATATTGGTGGGGTGTGTGTGGAGTGCTGGCTTAGTTGCTGTAGGTGGATTGGTTGGCTGTGTGGATTGGTTGGCTGTTATTGTTTGTGGATTGTTCAGCTGTTTCGTAACATCCTGAGTAGTTGAGGTGCTGGTTGTGTGCCCATTAGTCTTTTGTGTTATAACGACCTGGGTAATAGATTGTGTGATTACATCCTGAGATCTAGTGTAGTGATATCCTGAGTTTTGTGTCGCAACATCCTGGGTGGTTGGCTGTGTTGTAACATCTTGAGCTTTAGTGTTGTGACCTCCTGAGTTCTGTGATGTGGTTTCCAGAGCAGAAGGCTGTGATGTAGCACAAGCACGAAGCCGAAGACCCCAGCCTGAAGATGATGAGTGGGACCTCATCGAAACGTCGCCAAGATACTCTCAATCTTACACGGGAAAAGACCCGAATACGCCAAGACCTGCGTATATGTATATGTATATATGCAAAGAAACACATACAGAAATGCATGTTTTAGATATGTTTCTGTTAAAATCACCAAATAATCTGAAAGGAAGGACTTATTTATTTGTTGCTGGCCAGCATCTCCCAGTGTCTACAATAAACAGATGAAAGGATATAAAACAAAAGATACTAAAAATAATCCAAGTAATACAACAAAAATTTAAATATAAATAAATAACAGACTGCCTAAAGAAAGGCCCTTTAGTGCTTTTGAGAGGCAAACATTACTCTATTACTGAGGCAGTGATAGAGAAAGCTTCATCCCAAGTCACTGAAATGAACTTACTGAGATGATGTCAGAGTGGATGGATAGAGGAAATGGAAGAAGAGATTGGTCAGGCAGCCTTGACCCTAAACAATATAAAAGTTTATAAGGCATCATCTGCATTTTGTTTCCCTTTTGGAAAATAAAGTGAGAAGAATTGACACAAAGACAGTATAGAACACAGGTAAATGCTGCAGCTTTATTCAGACCAAGCACCAAAGGTTAAGGCTGTTATTCAAACCATTCAACTCCTCACTATACCTTCTGCTTGATTCCAATGCTATCACTTCCAAGTAGTTAAAAAACAACAACAACTAGTTGCTGAGTTTTCAGGGTCCCTGTAGTGCCATCAACTGGAGACCAAGATTTAGATTAAATCAGATTTGGTAGCCCTAGCTGTTTACAAAGTGGATTATAAATTAATTGTTTCAACAAACTAAAATGTAAGTGAATTAAATTTTTCTACCATTGGGACTTTAGGCAAGTTTATTATTTACTAAATTTAACAGAAATGGGAAAATATGTCTCTTCCTTAATATCTAACAACATAACACTATGTTGTAGATTCTGTGGTATCAATAGCAAGTATCACTGCACGTATTTTAAAGATTTATATATCCCTTTTTATGGGAGTATAAAGCATATTCACTTACATAGCAGCTTCCATGCAGTATAAACTATGAATATTTTGTACTGGGATATTAGGCAGGATTCAGACACTAGTGCAGGGGTAGACAACCTTGGTTCTTTTATGACTCGTGGACTTCAACTCCTAGAATTCCTGAGCCAGCAGGAAGGTATTGCATATTTCTGATCCATCTTCTCTCGGAGAAAACTTGTATCCATATTTCTGAGTTGAGGTTCACTCAGAAGACTTGGTCCTCCTCAAATCTGTAAGCAGTCGGCTCCCATTGGATTTACAGGGAGGGGGCAAGGAAGAGCAACAGATTAAATTAGTATTGTGATATTACAATAAAAGCTCTTATTACAATAAAAAAAGTAATTATAACATCTATATAAGGAGAGGGAGAACCTGCATTATGACATTGTAATGTTTGTGTCATCCTGATGAAACTTTCATGTTTTGTAAAAAAAATTTGCAAGTAATTAATTATTTACACATGTAAATAATCAATTAAATATATTATAGTTGTAATTGAAAAAATGGTAACACATTTTATAAACAGTGAAGAAATGAAGAACAGTATAGGAATTTCCTGCTAAGGAAAGTTTAGGCAGAAAAAGTAATAATCAGAGACTGGACATAGAAACCAAAGTAGTTCATCCTGAGTAGTTAGCCTCCTACTCTTTCCTTCACCATGAAAGGACAAGACATTAGATCAAACTACATTGACAAACCCACTGTTTTTATTGTACACAAACGTTGTCAGCAGAATACTGTAAGATCCTACATTGTGTCATTATTTCCAAGGTTGCACCAATTACTGTCTTGAAAATCCAGTGAACTGACTAGCAGAGCTGTAAAACTATCAGGTTTGGTTTCTTTTTCAGGGTGTTAAGACTCCATTGCAAAATTGGTCAAGAGTGAAAATGTCACCATTGCAGTGGTAGAAATTTCAAAAAGAAAGGAACAGTAGACACTGAATTCAATAAATATCTGAATAATTCCAACATCCATTATAAATTTAACTCTTGAACATAGATTTTGTCAGCTTCTTTTACTCAATATTGAGAAACTGTTTTTATTTCTCATTTAAAAGCATTCCAAGTGTGCTCTACTTCATAAGTATTGAACAGTGAAACCTTTTAATTTATTTAATATATTTACAGGATGCTTTTCAATTTTTAAATTCAAGTACCAATAGTATAGAATGAAGTGTGAATAAAAACATTAAATTAAATGAACTAGAAATTCTATCAGGATCAGATACATCAAGTTTATGTGGTGATTCTATGACCTAAAGGTAATTTAGCATTAAGTGCAGCTCCATACCACCCCTGTTTTATTCTTCCAAAACTTCAGCAACTGTTTTAAGGTGAACCTGAATTATATTCATCTTTGCTTTCTTGGAATGCTGTAAATAAAAAACAGATATCATCCTACCATGAGTTTCAACAAAATCCTGCAGGACTTAACTCTTCTGCTTCTCCATGGATGGATGGATGGATGGGAGGGAGAGATGGAGAGAGAGACTAGGGAGGAAGTAAAGAAGGAAGGAAGGAAGGAAGGAAGGAAGGAAGGAAGGAAGGAAGGAAGGAAGGAAGGAAAGTATCCTGAAACTTTGATCAATTTTTCCTGTACTGAACAAAAGGGAATCACTAGTTCTTCCAATGGGAAAGTTGGGTCACTCCCCCCCCCCAAAAAAAACTTGAAGCAGTTGTGTTTATACCTCATTGGAAATAGAAATATGGAAATGGCCATAATATGTTTCTTGAAATGAAAAATGAACTAAGGGAGAAAAAGAATGAAGAAAACATTGAGTAAGTGGTGACTCAATTCTTTGTGTCTCATTTTTCTCACATAGACTTAAAAAATGCATATTCTAGTCAAAGAATATTTACAAAGCATTGATGATGATCATCTTGATAAGACCTTTAGTCTTATCAAGACTTGGGCTGCAAGTCAAAGATCTCTTAAAAATAAAGTCATGCTGAAAAAATAAAACTTTGCATAAAAAACAATCTCCCAATTTCTAAAGTTATAACTTGGAATACGAACTAACAAAACAAATATCCATCTACATAGCTATCCATTTGTGTGCATGCATGTGTGTGTTGTGTGTGTGTATGTGACAGAGAGAGAGACAGAGACAGAGACAGAGACAGAGACTGTCCACCATGACTTCACAACTCACACCCGTGACTTACATAAAATGCAATTGCAAAAGGACTGGTGTCAGTACAGTCTTTTTAGTTAATACTAGACATTCCTTTTTATTTGCCTTGCAATCAGTATTATACGATACTTTAAATAATTAATGGACTAATATTAAGCATTTCTGTAAAGTTGGTCTAATTGCTAAAGGAATGGAGAATATGAGTTTTAGTCCTACTTCAGTCATAAAGGCATGTTGGTGACCTTGGCCAATCACTCTCTCTCTCAGCCCTAGAATGAAGGCAAATCCAACCACATTTAAAAATGCTCCCAAGAAAAATACCTGGATTTGTCCAAGTCGTCACTAGAGTCAAGACTGTCTCAGGCGTATCTATTTATAATCTTTTTTCTCTCTCTCTCTCCCTCCCTCCCTCCGTCTTTCACTCACTCACTCACTCACTCTTTCTCACACATACATACACATCTGTCTGTCTGTCTGTCTGTCTGTCTGTCTGTCTGTCTATCAATCATCCATCCACTCATCCATCCATCCATCCATCCATCCATCCATCCATCCATCCATCCATCTCAGTATATTAAATTCCTAACAGTTTGATTATCAGAGTATTCTAAAAATACTATAAAGCATTTTACATATTTTTCCTCTAAATTTGCAAAGGAAACATAATCTATTTTTCTTTTAGTATTGAGATGATAGATAGTTGAATGATAGCTGGATGATAGATTAAACCAATCCTGAATTATGATGTCTATGCAGACATGATGTTGTGTGTGCATTTCAAAATGACAGAATGAATATTCAATTAAGTGAAAGGTTAATTGTACTTGGCATGGTTTTTAGATTTCTATACTCAAACACACAATAAAGGCAACTTTTAAAAAATCATAATCTATATGCATGCCACAAGAATACTTCAGTCCAAATGTTTATAAAAACAAGCTTCAGTTAATTTTATGCTTAACAGAAATAAAAAGTAGTGGTTGCTATTATTTGCTTTCACATTGTAAGTTGATAAGTTGATTAACCTAATTCAACTGAAAATTTCACAACCATTTTGATTAATCCATTGTAATTGCAAATATTCCCATAGGGCATTTTTGTATGTTCTGCATGAGTTTCCACTTCTCCTTTCTACTGACACATCTTATTTATAAGTTAGGTATTCAGTGCAAGACAACGAGTCATTGAATGGGTTTTGTCAAACCTCCATCTCCCTATCTTTATCAATCCTGGCAGAAGAACTAATAATTTTTATATTATTAATAATGCATTAAAAATCTCATCATCATGTAGAAAGAAGTGTATGCCTTAAAAAAAAAAAAGATTACTATCTTGCTTTTCTAGGGTACCAAGTAAATGTTTTCTGAATAGCTTCTCATTGCTAGGAGCAGTGAGTCCTGAATGCTTCCATTAGCTGAACCAGCAAAAGATTCTTGAAGCTGATGCCTGCAAAAGCTTATGGCAAGAAAATCGTTTTTATAAAATTATGAGAAGTGTCTAGTTAGTCTTCCCTTAGCTAGTAGGTCATTACTTTTTACTGACAGATAGGATGTCTTTCTGTGGTATTTCATATACCCCTCAGGGCGCTATTTGACTTGAAGTTATAAAAATTAGCACAATTCATAAGCCCCTGCATGGTTCAATGTTTTCTGTAGGCTACAACTATGATCATCTTGTCTGGTATATGCATTTTTTCCTCACTTTCTGAAAGCATAATCACTAAAACAAATGGGCCTTCTGTGTTTTGCTTATCTTACCAAAAACCATCTCTGTCTGTGTATGCTTAGCAGCCGAGTTCAAAATATGTGAACAATGAAGTTACTGAACTTTATGATTGGAAGCTTTTCTTTAAAACTCCCCAATTATAATTTTTAGTGACAGTTTGAGAATAATGTACTGATATTAATTTTATAAAGCCAGTCACAGTACATAATTTTGTGCAGTTTATAAGTCAGGGAAAACCTTTTAGTTGGGCTGAAGATCGACATCCCTGGTAATCAGCAGCAGTTGAGAAACAATAGCACTCAATCAATCAATGAGAGAAGAAAATAAGGGGAAAAAAGTATTGCACTAGAGAATCACCGTGTCCATAATTCAAACCTCTAATTTTTCTTTGTCATAATACACTTTAAAGATTTTAAAAGCACAAAAGGACAGGAAATTGGCATAAAAATATGATGGGGGAAAATGTGCTTCTCAAACAAAATTAGCTCTTGGTATTTCAGGATGGTTATTCTTGTATCCAATAGACACACACATTTACCCATGGTAAACAGATCAGATACCATGTCAATAGAGTGAGCTGGCCAAGGAAAGACATGGAAGCTGCTGTTTTGAAAACCCAGAAGCTCCTCAAAATGTACAGAGATTTCCACCCCAAGTCCAACACTCAAGAGACTGTACACCAGTTGGAAAGAGGGTGGTCAAGGTCTGGTGAGTGTCAAAGTCTCTATCCTGGATGAAACCCAGACCATGCAGGAATACATCAATAAGATGGCACCCAAAGATGTGCTGCTGAACAAATACCTGAAACAGCAGGGCACATGGAAGGAAGATCAAGCAGAGAAAGTGCC
This sequence comes from Protobothrops mucrosquamatus, assembly GCF_001527695.2. Classification (NCBI taxonomy): domain Eukaryota; kingdom Metazoa; phylum Chordata; class Lepidosauria; order Squamata; family Viperidae; genus Protobothrops; species Protobothrops mucrosquamatus. Next base: position 134,340 of record NW_015388227.1, on the reverse strand, counting down.
ATGACAAGACAAGACAATGCCCTGCATGGGATGTGCTAGCAAAAAAAACTGAGATACTGGATAATGGGGAAATCCTCCCAGTGGCTGAAAAGGGCTGAATTAAAAGGCAGCACTGAGGAACTGATCAGAGCAGCACAAGAACAGGCCCTAAGCACCAGATTCATAGAAGTAGGGCTCTACCACACTGGATACAACCCAAGATGCAGACTTTGCAGAGACTCCTCAGAGACAACCCAGTGCACAGTGGCAGGGTATAAGATGCAGTCAAGTACTGGCCAATCAACCAGACATCATGGCAGTAGATAAGGACTAGAAGATAGTAGTGGTGATAGATGCAGCAATGCCAAGTGACAGTGTTCTGGATCATATAGGTCTTATGTTAGAATGTTTGGCATTTATTGGGTGAAGTGCTGTCTCCTTAAGAGATGGCTTATGGGTAATGTAGTTTAGCTAGTTAGTTATCCCATGTTAATAGGTCAGTAGTAAGAGGAAAGGAGGAGCTACTAAAGTTCATCACAGGATATCCTGGCCAGGGGCCAGTTTGGGAATGCCTTTGTTTCTTCCAGCCTCATGGCTCCTAGCCCCACGGCTTGGAGGTCCTAGGCCAACATGTGAGTCTTATGCAGAAGAAGAGGGGAAAATCCATTATCAAATTACTATTCTGTCCCAGACAGAATAGGCTACTTTAATCCCATCAGAGACAGATAGATAACTCAGTGAAATAAGCAAAGAAATATCGCTTTTATTTCTAGGAATTCTAAACAATAACTCACTGTTATGTAAAGATACATCCAGAAGCATATTTAGCAATGTAGCTCATTCCACAGGTAATTTGATAATGGATTTTCCCCTCTTCTTCTGCATAAGACTCTCATGTTGACACAGGACCTCCAAGCCATGGGGCTAGGAGCCATGAGGCTGGAAGAAACAAAGGCATTCCCAAACTGGCCCGTGGCCAGGATATCCTGTGATGAACTTTAGTAGCTCCTCCTTTCCTCTTACTACTGACCTATTAACATGGGATAACTGACTAGCTAAACTACATTACCCATAAGCCATCTCTTAAGGAGACAGCACTTAACCCAATAAATGCCAAACATTCTAACATACAGACCTATATGATCCAGAACAGACAGCAACATTAGGAAGAAATAGTATATAGTAGCTGAAGAAGTGTCAAGGCCTGAAGAAGGAATTAGAAAGGATGTATCTAGGAGATTACCATACTGAGCCAGATGGACGGATCAAATGCATTATAAGTCATGAGTCCCTGCGTGCCCATAGGAGATCTAAATCCAGCCCATTTTGAATGCCTTCTTAATTCTTGCTCATTTCCCTTGACTGTTAGTAGCTCAAATTCTTATGGAGAGCTTAAGCTTGCAATAGATTTTTATACTAATTTGAAATACCTGAATCTCTTGATTTCCATGATACTTGACTATGTAGTACAATGAAAGTAAAGACCGAAGTGGTCCCACTGGTTATGGGACCACTGCGGGCTGTGACTCCAAAACAGGGAGAGTAGCTCCAACACATCCCATGAATAGCATCAGAATTACAGTACTAGGAACAGTTACTGTGCATAACTCTCACACCTATAGAAGACCTGAGACTGAGGAAGATACATACCACCCGTAGGGGTTAGAAGGGGATTTTTCGTATATATAGCTACTTACAGTACAAAAGCACCTACATACTTTAAGACAAGGACTGTAAGACTACAATACTGGTGAACAGAGCAGATAGACTACCATAATTATAATCTCAAGTAGGCTTAATAATTATGTAAATTCATTCCTATTGGAACAATGGGCATTTCTTTTTACTTTTGAAAGTAAATTCTGTGGTTATTGTCTTTCAGCTCCTGTAACTATTGTCTCCCAGCCAAACACTAACTAGGCCTAACCTTGCTTGGCTTCTGAGCTCAGGAAGGTTGGCTAAGTGTACACTCAGACTATAAATAGAAAATTAACATAGAATAGTAAAGGGGAGGGTTGATTAGTCAATGAGAAGAAAATAAATCACATGATTGAAATTTATTATGGTTACCATGTAACTTTCAAGGCTCCCTGTAATTACAGTGGCTAATTAAATGTTTGGGCATTATCAAGAGAGGAGAATGGCTTGAGAACAAGACAGCTGAAAATGTATTGCTGCCAGCCCTGATGAATAATTGAATGTACATTTGTATCCACATATTAGCTTGTACCCATTTACATAGTTCTCTAGACTTTTCAGATAGATTCTCTTAGATACATGGATGCCCTACATTCCATTCCCTTTTATTATAAGTTTAACAAATTATTATCTAATGATCAATATTTGGCATGTCTCCAACACTGTTAATCTTTTCTGCAATGGGAACTCATCCAGCTAATACAGTGTATGCTATTCTTTATAACTCAGTATAAAGCAATTCACCTCTTCACATGAAGGAGTTGATTATTTCACTGACAATACGAGAAAAGATTTTTCCACTGACTCTATTGTAAACAGATAGTATGGTTTGTATTAGGTTAGCATAGAAAACTCACTAAGTTAGGACTTCTGGTTTTGTGCAGTAGTGACCTGTCACAGGCTTGCGGATTCTCCGCACCCCCATGGCTAATTTCGCTGTGCCTGGGGACCCTAAATGGGTCTAAGTCGCCCTGGAGAGGTGATGAAGAAAGAAGGGTGCTCCAGTGATTCTGGAATGGTGGCAGCTGTTCCATTTGACTTGGGGAAAGCTTCTAACACCAAAAGGAGAAAGGCTGGCCGTATTACATCGACCAGCCCAAGCTACTTGCAACCGAAGTCCAAAAGCACTAACCAGCACAACTGTGAACAGCGTGCTTGAAACTGGGTGAGGAATTTGATCTTCTCTTTTCTATTTTACATTTAATTTCCTGGAAAAGATCCCCAAGAAGCAAAACACCGCCAAAGGGAAGGAGGGGAATTTCTGCCCCACCCTTATACTAACAGAAGCGGCAAATTAATCTTTTTATGGAGGATCAAAATATATGGAAGTGAAATAAATATAAAACCTGAAACTTAAAACTTAAATCTGGATAAATCTAAAATTGTTTTAATGGTTAAGACTCTCATTTCAAAGATAATTGTTCATTTTGGAAATTGAAAAACAAATAGTTGCTGACAGCTAGTGGCAGATGAAGACTATGACAGCTATGACTTTAATATAAGACTTGGCAAAATCTGGGAAAAGCTAATATGTGTCTGTGACCTTCAAAGCTTTAACAACAAAGAACAGCTGTGGGGAAAAAAAGATAATCTGGGCTGTAAACAAAGAGAATTATAAATTTTAGGGGAAAAATCTTTTTTGAACTATTTGGATTACAAATATCTTTCTAATTGGGACTCTAAAACTATTTACAGAGCAAAGAAAGGAAGAGGAAAACTCAAATTCTTGGCTATCATGGATCAGAGACATGTAGAAAGAACATATCAAGAAAGCATAAATACGTCACAGGAGGAGATATATAGTATACTGCCACTAATTCAAACAACAATGACTTTAAACCACAAAGAAATCCAAAACAACTTTGAAAATATAAATCAATCTATTTTCAAGATAACTCTACAACAACAAAAATTCCAGAAAACAACAACAGAGAAGGAGCAGATAAAACAGATAAATGGATATAGAATTGAGAATAGAGACTTAAAGATGGAATTTAACAAAACAAGGAAACATGATTTAATCCAAGTGGAAAAAAATTCACAAGAATTGGAAAAAACAACTTATCCTTTAAGACTACAAAATAAATCTGAGGACAAGAAAGCAGACTGGATAAAATGGACTGTAGAGATGTCAGGAACTTTGGAGAGAAAGGAAATGATAAGAGAAGCTGAGAAAAAGAAAAAGATTTTCAACAAACAAGGAAAGACAGAAGTCCCATAAAAGACACTTCTCCTGATTTACTTTTTATATCTACAGCAATATTTACGAACATACGGAAAAGCTTTTTGATTCAGCAAAATAAATTGATTAAGAAAGACACTGGGCAAAAGAAAAAGACTAAAGTGGAAACTAAGAAAATAGATGATGGGACTTACCAGAGAGAATACTTAAAAAAGAAACATTGTTTGAATATGGTTAAGAAATAGAAAAGTTTTGGAATATATATGTCACTCTAAGAGGGATGAATTCTCTAAATATAATATAGTATGCTTTTTCCCTTTTTTGTTCTCTTTCTTGATATGAGTAATATAAAAAAGTTGAAATGACTTAGATAAAAGAAATGTTTTAGATATTTAAATGTGATTGAATTTAAGAAAATTATAATGGATAAAATGTTTTGAATAAGCGTTAAAGGACTAGATGACTAGATGTATTAAATGGAATGTTTAAAGATTAAACATATTTTTAATTATGGTTAAAAAGAATAAGAAATTTAGGAAATAAATACATATTAGCTTAGGAGGGATATATATTTTAAGTAATATGTTATTTTTTATGCTTCTTTACTCTTGCTTTTCTTTCTTTTTTTCTACTGTTTTATCTATTTTTTTAAGAAATGTAAAAGTGTGAGATGTTTCATATGGAAAAATAGAGTTAAATTCTTAAATGTAATTAATTTTTGAGAAAATCTTAACCAGTAAGAATATCTAGAATTTGGTGGGAGAAACAAATTAAAATAAGGACTGTAACAGGATCTATGATAAGGCAACCAGAATGATTGGATAGAAAAGAAATATTATATTGATGTGATTATTATTGGGAAAAATATATTTAATTGTTATCTATCAAAACAATAAGAATTGTATTAACTCAATGTTTGCAAAAGAGGGTTTTTTGGGAAAAGAGGAAATCAACTAAAACTATTATGTGGATTATGGATTATAGAAATCAATTGTTAGTGATTGTTTCACAAATGTAACCCAGACAACATACTGTTCACCAATTATTAAGTGATTTATGTTTAAAAAAATCAATAAAATATATTACAAAAAAAAACCCTCACTAAGTTAGATAAGTGAAAACATATGATACCCTTCTGGTGAATCAGAAACAGAAGTCACTTCCAAGCCAAGCCTGACTTCATCAGCCATTCTAACAAGTTCCTTGATGATCTTTTTCCTTGATTGCTATGTATAGTACAATCAGAGACAGCAATAAGAAGTACAGCTAATCCAAACCCTTAGCTAATTCAGAGAAAATCCGAAATAGAGCATAGGAGGTCTCTGTTATTTTTACCACTATAGATGACACTGATCTATAATTATATGTATCAGTATAATGCCTTGGTAAGACCATACTTGGAATACTGCATCCATTTTTGGTTATCATGATATTAAAAAAGAGACTCTAGAAAGAGTGCAGAGAAGAGCAACAAAGATGATTAGGGGACTGAAGGCTAAAACATTTAAGGAACAGTTGCTGGAATTGGGTATGTCTAGTTTAATGAAGAGAGGGGTGAGTGGGGACATGATAGCAGTGTTCCAATATCTCAGGGGCTTCCACAAAGAAGAGTGAGTCAAGCTATTCTCAAAACACCTGAAGGCAGGACAAGAAGCAACAGATAGAAACTAGTCAAGGAGAGAAGCAACTTAGAACTAAGGAGAAACTTCCTGACAGTTAGAACAATTAACCAGTGGAACAACCTGCCTCCAGAAGCGGTGAATGCTCCAACAATGGAAGTCTTTAAGAAGACACTGGACAGACTGGACTGAAATGGTATAGGGTTTCCTGCCTGAGCAGGGGGTTGGACTAGGTGACCTCCAAAGTTCCTTCCAACTTCTTTATTGTTATCATTATTATTATCTAAGGTAAAAATGAATTAATATGATACTTTTGTATTCTCCCACATTAATTTTTTTAATTGATCTGGATCAGAAGCATAATGGAAGACAAATGGCTCATGGTCTCCACATAATCCATAGTACTCTTCTACATGTCTATGGAGATTCTCAGTCATCCAGGAAACAAAACAACCACTTCATAAATGCATGGCACAACATAGGAAAACAAACCCATCAGGAGAAGATTCAGCTGTCCACCTGCATTTAAAAGCAAAGGCCCCTCTTTTGAAAAGAGCAAAGTCCACATTTTGGACAGAGAGGGCTGCTGGTTTGAAAGAAGGGTCGAAGAGGCAATCTATGTCAACAGAGGGGGAGGGATATGACATCATCTATCTCCAGTCTACAACACACTCATTTCCACAGTTCCAAGAAGGTTCTACACCCATTTGCACTATTCAGGTGACCCTGATGACACAGATAAACTTCAAGGTGGCCTCAATGACTCTCTACAGGTATGCAAATGACCATCTGCTCTGCAAAAAATATAAATCTTTCCATTCCCCACCATCCAGTCACAACTGAAGAAGCTTCTTGGATGAGAAGCAAAATGACTTCAAAGAAAAACAAGAAAGTCCAGTTGCCTCTTGAAAAAGCACCTCTTCTCCATTTAACTTTGAGTACATGAAGTGGACTAATGTAGTTTCATATCAAATATTAAAAGTTCAACTATAGATGTGATTTATGGCAGAGTTGAGGGCTAAAGCATATTGTCAGTGCTTCAAAATAGGTCAGACTAGAAAACCAAAGTTATGAAAGCTAATACTATTTTTATTATTAGATTAAAATTATTGAATCTTGCAAGTCTGATTATGCTTCTGCCATCCCTCCATCTTCATGAGAATCAGGGAGGGTCAAATCTGAGACACTTACTCAATTATATTTCTGCTCCAGACTCGAATTTCTTTTAACTGACTGTTATCTTGGATGTGGCTCTTCCTCCTGTATATAAGGAATGTTGATTTCCAAACTTTACGTTGCCCATTTGTTATAAGAAGTAAAGCCTTACTGAAGTTTTAAATTGCATCCATAAAAACTGGAATCACTGATTCCACATAGAGATTGTTAAAAAATAACCTAGAATTGTTTTGATGTGCTCTAATTTAGCATGTTGAACCTGTGTACTGATATGTCTGTCAATCCATCCATCCTACCATTTTATTAACCTATGTAGTGGTTAGAATGAAATATTAACCTATATAGTGACTAAAATGAAATTTGACAGAAGTATCTGTATTGCTAATTTTAAAATCAGAATTATCTGACAATGCATTGATGAACTTTAATATACGATTACCAAATTGCAACTTGGCTACAGGGATGAACATAATTTTACCAGAAAGGGACAACCCATTCACCTTGATGTAGCTTGCACTGAATTCTATGTCTTGTGACCATTAATGAAATGAGTTTCCCTCCAGGGAAAGTAGCATAACTGGGACACCATTTATTTGTAGATATTGATGAACTAACTTTCATTTTACTTTATACCTGTTTCACTGATCACTGAAGGGCATTCTCCTACAAAGGTAGAACAGAGTAGTTATTGCGGTGTCTCATCAGTGGATAAAAACACAGTGCACTGGCAGTAGGTAGGCAAACACATGGATAGACCAAATTCTATGCTTTTGGAAAACTGACAGCAAGTTGAAGGATCATGACTTACTCTTTTCCGGGCTGTCTTGAGAGTGATTCAGAAGAATTAGGAATTCTTGAAAAGCTAAAAATTGTCCACTTCCACTGAGCAAAAGAATTAAGTATGCTTAAGACTAATGATCTCAATGAGCCTTTGTGCTCTGTCTTCTCTCAGGGAGTGACTGCTTTAGTCCCTTGAAAAGAAAAGAGTAAGCAACTGAGTATCCAAAAGACTTGACCTAATGATACAGTTCTGTGCAATGGAAGGAAAAGAGGAGAGCTGTTTTATGGGATTACCTATGGTCCTGTGATGCTGCTTTAGCATTTTCTTATATTTCCAGCTTTTATCACAGTAAAATTCAAAACATAGAAAGCCCACGGAGGGGATATTTGTGATTATGCAATCTTCAAAATGGTAAGAAATGTAAAGCAGTTCTAAGAATAGGCAAAATTTGTTCCCTCTCATTCTTCGGAATGAATATAAGGAAACAAATACAGATGCGTGTCTATGGAAATTCTCAGTCATCCAGGTCATGGTTGTTCCAAAGGTGCTTTTTCAAAAGGTGACTGGACTTTGTTTTTCCTTGAAGATGTTTTGCTTCTCATTTGAGACGCTTCTTCAGTTCCGATTGAATGGGGATAGGAAGGGATACATCACCTATTTCCTGTATACAACACAGTCCTTTCAGCAGTTCCAAGAAGCTTCCATACCCATTTGCACTCTTCAGGTGACCCTGAGAACACAGATAAATCTCCAAGTGGACTCAACAACTCTTAGAAAGAGTGCTAGCAACCAGATGACTACAAGGAATATAAATCCATCCATCCTCCACCATTCAGTCAGAACTGAAGAAGCTTTGAAGCAAAATGTCTTCAAAGAACAGCAAAGTCTAGTTGCCTTTTGAAAAAGCATCTTTGGGAAAAATCTAGATGCAGAGTCTCTCTCACACACACATACACACAGAGAGAGTCTGTTTTCACCTTTTCTTTCTAGTCTACAGTTAAAGTGCCAAGGAGTTCTTACACAGTGCTGCAATATTATTTTTTCAAATAGTTAAAAAGTCTAATATTTCAAGAAATATAGATTATGAAAAAGTCATGACAAGAAGTATAGGTGTGCAATTTGTGTGTGTTAGTGTTTGTATATACACGTACACACCACACAAACAAAGTTTCTGTTTATTTCTCCAGGCTGAGGAAAAGGTATGGTAAATATTTATAGATGTGAGTTGTTGGCTTGTCTGGGTAGAATTAATTGCACAAATATTGATGCAGAAGGATCCACACTAGGTATTAAGATTTAGTGTCCTTTATCGGGAGCAAATAAACCCAAAGATGCAAAATCTCACACAACAGAGGATTGCGTGCATAAGCACGAATGTCACTCATGTCTCTATGTTATTGTTTGTTTATATACTTAGACAAAACATTGTTTTGCATTTCAAGGATGCAGGTGGGTTTCTTATTTGCTAGAGGTTTGACATTCTAAGAATACAGTTTTGGAATAAATCCCTGTCAGAACAGAGGCATCAAGCTGATGGACAGATACTCTTTAGCTATCGACAGCATTGATTGATTTTACCAGAACTCTGAATTATATAGTGTATAACCAGCTGAAACCACTGATTTGAAATTGGTTTAATATTAGGAGAGCCTTTTTGTTAGTGATATTGAAAAGGAGACACTGTTTTTCTGTAAGACTGTGTTCTAGAGTTGTAGAATTAACTATGATTACCTATAAAAGCATCTGCAATAGTATTGACTCTTCCCCTTCTAAGCATTGTCCGGAGGGTATTCATTTTTACTGTGATTTCTCTTCTAAATAAAGTGAAATCTAGATATTATTATTATTATTATTATTATTATTATTATTATTATTATTATTATTATTATTATTATTATTATTATTATTATTATTATTATTATTATTATTATTATTATTATTAATTGAATTTGTATACCGCCCTATCTCCCTTATGGGACTCAGGGCGGTGAACAGGCGATAATAAAAACCACGATAAATATACACAAATTTCTGTTCTAAAATCAAATTAAATAACAGGCCTGCTCTAAAAATACCCCATACAAAACCCCCACTAAAACATAATCAAACTACGCCAGGCCGGCCGCACGGAATAGATGGGCCTTCAGGGCTCGGTGAAAAAGGTGCAGGTCCGCAACTGTACATAGGTCGGGGGGTAGGTCATTCCAGAGGGCAGGAGCTGCCACAGAGAAGGCTCTCCCCCTGGGGGTCGCCAGCCGGCATTGTCTGGCCGACGGCACCCTAAGGAGGCCCTCTCTGTGGGAGCGGACTGGTCGAAGGAGTTTCTGATTAAATAATTGTTGTAACTCTTCCAACAGCTTTGTAAAATACAAATGGTATCATTTAATAAATTGTAGTTAAACTCTACAAGTATAAAGCAACTCAACTCATGGTCTGCATGTTCTCATGTAATTACTACATATTGCTTAAAACAAAATCTTATGATAAGGTAAAGTGTGTGTGTGTGTGTATGTGTGTGTGTGTGTGTGTGTGTGTGCAAACACATTCAGTTTGAGTGATGGACCCAGGGAAATAATAACAGTAGATTAAGAAGATTAACACTCAAAGTGTTCAGAAACTGTTTGTTGCGTGATTAGCTTTAATAATAACGCTATATTTGTCTTGTAAATTCAAGGAATGAATTTATGAAACAGGGGTTTCTCTCTCCTT
>NW_015388227.1:119438-122534 GCF_001527695.2 Protobothrops mucrosquamatus | reverse complement strand
TGTGTGTGTGTGTGTGTGTGTGTGTGCAAACACATTCAGTTTGAGTGATGGACCCAGGGAAATAATAACAGTAGATTAAGAAGATTAACACTCAAAGTGTTCAGAAACTGTTTGTTGCGTGATTAGCTTTAATAATAACGCTATATTTGTCTTGTAAATTCAAGGAATGAATTTATGAAACAGGGGTTTCTCTCTCCTTCCATCCCTTTGATCATATATAATTAAGGCAACTCTACATCTTTGACTAGTTCACAATGTAGATTATGGTATATACAACAATTATGGTATATACAACAATTCATTCTGTGGCAGTAATATTACTTTAAATTATTATTATATAAACAAAAGATAATGACATCATTTAACATTTCTATGTCACTCCATTTTGATTAACTATATTGTACATGAGAAAACTATGGTAGAATATCTCAACAATTAAAACAATGTGATAAATTAATAATAACAATAGCAGTAAATGCAATTATTCCTTCCTTCCTTCCTTCCTAATTATAATGTAATTAACCACTGTTGCCTATTAAAAAAGTATTCCAGCACTGATGTATTTTCCTGGAAGTTTGAACATGATATCAAAAATATAAAACTGACAATAAGAATCTGGAATATTTGCAGGCTTTTCATCGATTTATCAAATTGATTAGATCACGTAGGAACAATTACAGTATCTTATTCTTTAACGTTCATATTTCCTTTATTCCCAGATCAGAAAATAAGATACTTTTCTTCATATACCAAACTATTTCATATTCTATGAACACTACTTCTGAATTCCCTGCTTTCCATCCCTGATACAGCCTGTGGAATACTGACCCTTCCATGCCCAGCTAGCTCTATCTTTAGCAAGAACGGGATACAATTTTCATGGGCTTCTCCTTTAGGGAAATCTTTCAGACTCATACTCCCTTTTTTCTAGTGAATGAGAAGCACTGCATCACAATACATAGCTATATATCTTCTTTCTGTAATGAAAGAGTTTTCAGTTCTGCCACAGCCAGCTGGATGTTTTGGAGTAAATTCGGGAGCCTCACACTTCAGAAGATATCAATGCCTGTATCATATTTGTCACACTACCAAGTCTCCAGGTGACTCTATCCCCTATTCTCCATGCAGGACATTTTGAACATGGTCATCATGGATTTATTACTGACCTATGATGTGCCATAGCCTTAAATGCCATTTGGTGGCATTTGACACTTTCTCAAAGATGAGTCCTATGTTATAGCCTTTCCGGTGCCTCTGAGATGACCTACTTATTGCTTTACAGTATTTTCAAGAACTGAAGCCTACCTACCCACCTCTTTTCAGGCAGGGGCAAGATTTCATTTTAGGCTCTTTCTCAGCTTCTCCTGTTTCTTGCACATTACAAAGAAATGGTGAAAAAAGGAGAAAACCCCATGGAGGAGTACCTTCATCGATGTAAAAAATAACAGGAAGATAACTGACCTAGATAACTCCTCATATTGGATTTACTTTTATTCAAATATTACCATTTATACCATTTTATATCATTCATGATGACCAACTACCATCTATAGCCCAAATACTCTCTGACCCTTCCTCATTGAAAGATCTGTTGTTTGCTTCAAAAACTCCAAATCACACATTTCATCAAAGAACAACTGCATTGCACCAGGATATCTGGTAACCCTCCTAATCATCATCACTAGTGCTCTGAAGATTGTCTTTGACTTTCCACAAAGCTTCTCCCCTCCATACAATAGCCTAAAATGTTGACTATCAAGATTACTAGACAGTTTCCTGTCCTTATACAAAGCAATCCTGTCTCTTTTTGCCTGAAGCTTCCAACTATAATGAAACCATACCTGATATTCTACTATTATGGGTTTGAAAAAATAGATCAGTCCAAATCTTATATTCTTCTTTGTAAAATGACTAAATTAGTGGACCAGCAAAATGCTGTGGATATAGTATAATTGGACTTCAGTAAGGTATTTGATAAAGTAGACCACAGTCTATTTCTCGATAAGATAGAAAACTGTAGGATAGATAGACCCACCACTAGATAGATTTGCAATTGACTAACCAACTGCACTCAGTCTGTAGTCCTTAATGAAACTACATCTATAAGGAAGGAAGCATAAATTGGGATACCTCAAGGTTCTGTCTTAAGCCCAACATCTTCCAAAATGATCTAGATGAGAGGATAGAACTCATCAAATTTGCAGATAACACCAAGCCAGGGGCAATTGTTAACACTTTTGAGGATAGACTCAAGATTTAGAAGAATTTTGACAGACTTGAGCATTGGGCCTTATCCAACAAGATACAATTCAGTGGTGAGAAAAGTAAGATCCTGCACTAACGCAAAAAAATAAAAATAAAAATCAAATGAATATATACAGAATAGATGGTACCAGGCTCAGCAGTATGAGAGCTCTAGGTATCCTCATGGACCACTATTTAAGTATGAGCCAGCAACATGCTGCAGCTGCAAAAAAAGGCAGTGAAGTCCTAGGCTGCATCAACAGAGGGATAACATCAAGATCATAAGAAGTGATAATACTGCTTTATACTATACTAGTGAAGGCACATTTAGAATACTTCATACAGTTCTTATGATCACAATACAAAAAAAATTGATGTGGAAACCCTGGAAAGTGTGCAGAGAAAAGCAACAAAGATGATAAAGGGTCTGAAGGCTAAATCATATGATAAACAGATGAGGGAGCTAGATATATCTAGCCTATTGAAGAAATGGATTAGTGGGGACATAATAACTGTCTTCCAGTACTTGAAAGGCTGCCAAAGACAAGAGGGGCTTAATTTATTCTCCAAAGCATGAGAAAGCAGGACAAGAAGTAATGGGTGGAAGCTTGTTAAAGCTTGTTAAAGCTTCCAAGCTAGAAATAAGAATTTTTTTTTCTGATAGTAAGAACAATTAATCAATGGAATAGATTGTCTTCTGGACTTGTGGTCACTCCATCACTAAGTTTTGCAAAAATAGACTGGACAACTATTTGACCTGGATGGTCCTGGTCCTTTCCAGCCTTAGGATTCTATGTTCCAACCTGGACTACCTCTTTTGTTTCTTATGCAAACCATATCTCTGACCCATTA
>NW_015388227.1:100445-118072 GCF_001527695.2 Protobothrops mucrosquamatus | reverse complement strand
TTTTCTGATAGTAAGAACAATTAATCAATGGAATAGATTGTCTTCTGGACTTGTGGTCACTCCATCACTAAGTTTTGCAAAAATAGACTGGACAACTATTTGACCTGGATGGTCCTGGTCCTTTCCAGCCTTAGGATTCTATGTTCCAACCTGGACTACCTCTTTTGTTTCTTATGCAAACCATATCTCTGACCCATTATACCCCTCTCATTAAGTAGACAAAAAGGAGAAATCTGAGAGGGAACATATTTTCACCTTTCTCTACCATATGGCAAACTAAAATGTTTAATTCACTGGAAACGTTAGCCTAAGAGTTTCTAGGAACTAGATGATAATTTCCATGCTTCATGACTTCTCTGGCAGTTCCATTTGCACTACCAACACAGACCCAAACATCAAAACTGACTATCCATTCTATGTTTTGTATCAGTGTGCTAACTCTGAGGTACAAAGAAGTTGAGAGAGGGGAAAGAGCAATTATTCAAATTCTGAATGAAAGAACTATGGGAATTGGGGAGAGTTTTGAACTAGAAGAAATTGCTGCTGAATATGTTGTGGACATAGAGTTTCCCTCCTTCCCTCCAAGAGGAGATGAGAACAGAATTTCCTTTTACTACAATCCAATTAGAAATGGAAATTCTTTCTAAACTTAAAACCCCCTTCCCTTTCTTCTTTCATTCAGTGGGAGAAAAAGAAATGGAAACTTCAGTAACTTTACAAACTTTCTGAATGTAACAGAAGAACTGGAAATTTTTCTATCACCTGCGCCCTGAACAGAAAGAAGGGATGAAGAGATACGCACACAAGGAGGTACTTGTTAATGCCAGCCAATGAATAGATATTTATGGCTGGAGGGAAAGAATTCTTGATGCTTGAAGTTCATGAGAGTTGGGGAGACAAGGAATAGAAAGACATGATATGAAAGTTAGAACTAACAAGGCAGAAATCAAATAATTTGATTTGAAATACCAGATAGATTTTGGACATCTATGGAATTCAAGTGTTTGGTCTCTCCTGCAATCCAGATCAAAATGCCATGGACAGTAATGTTTCATAAGTGGAAGGCAGAATATGTTTCTACAGTATATTCAAGTGGACAACAGGATCTGTACAGATCCCAGCATTATCTTACGAACGATGATAAGCATCCTAGATTGTGTCCATGGCAAAAATTACATCAAAAAAGGAGGGAAAAGAATAGTAGGAGAGGTACGTAAAGATAAGTAACATAAATTGTATGTTCAGTGAGTTGAGCATGAAACAAAGACTCCATCACGAGGGCAGAATTACTAGTCAATTTAGGATTGTGTTTAGCGATACATGAGGATGACCCCAATCCATTTTACAAATGGAAACAGATTGCAACAAATGTACACACTCACTGACAATAGAAAATTATTAGAGAAAATAAACACTAAATATTTAATGTGTTTATTTTGAAAAAGGCAAACCTCAAACACAGGATACTCATTGTCATTTTAATTGTAAGGATCTTCATTTAGAGTAAAATATGACAATGGCTGAAAAAAATCTAGGTAAGAAAATGGAGGAAGATCAGGTTAAGGAACTCTCTTTTAGGAAAAAAAAATGATTTTAATTAAACTACAGGCCAGAAAACAATAATAGTAAAATAAATTGCATTTTATAATAATTAAAAATATGAAGAAGTTTTGGAAATTGTTATTATTGCTATCCTGCTACTCTGAAAAGAAGGCATTCTTGAATTCCAGTGATAAATTTAACTGGACTATGGTTTAATTAGGTTCATTCAGTGAAGAGATGGTTTAGGTTTCTAATCTTGTAGGAACAGTACATTTTTCAGGAAATATAATCATAATTAGGTTAGGCACATTCTGTTTCTGGTTCTATTCAAGTTTCACAGAACTCTTGGAAAGCAAAACAAAACCTATCATAGTAGCAAGATAGTAATTAAATTTCATATTTTGCCAAGTAGAAGATTAGCTCAGTTTTGCTTTTAGAAAGTGCTGAAAAAGTTGTAAATTTTCAGCTCCCTGAGCAGTCTCTTAGAAGTACAATCATCTGTTTCCTCCCCATTATCACAGTATGTTGCAAGTATAGTCTTCATGGTTATGGGTTTTTTTAAAAAACAAACAAACAAACCCCTTCATTTTATAAGGGAAACACAAGCACAGCTTAGTAAAAATTAGAGCTAGGAAGGTCGAGTCCAAATTGGGTTATGAAAAACAGACTTTAATAGAAAAGGCTGTGAAAACAAGAGAATAATATAGAAATTTAAATAAGGTGGATTTTAATCAGCTGGCAGATATCTTGGTGGTTTAGAATAGATTAGAAATTATTTCACTGGAAATATAACACTAACAAAAATACATGTGGATAATACAGCATCCGTGTAAATTTCCTTTTTTTTTAGAAATGTTTTATTGATTTTTTTTACAATAACAAGCCTTAGTGCCTAGTGTACAGTGTGTTGTCTTGTTCATATATTTTGAAAAAAACAATCAATAATGGTTAATTAGCAATCAATAATAATAATTTTTTGTAATTCCATAATTGGTATATTAATTAATAGTATATTTCTTTGATCTTCCCTTCTCCCAATAGTATTCTCCTTCTTCAATCTTACTCAAATCTATTTCTTAATATTTTCAGTGCATAAATGGTTAAATATAAACATTTTTTTCATGTTTTTCTTATCAACTTGTGTTGTTTTTATAAAAATCATCTTATTAGTTCACCATATATCCTATTTCCATAATTCTTATTTAAGCTTTATTTCCCCTTAATATTCAAATAATTCTTATCAGTCATAATTTTCTCAAAATTAATCATCTAAATATACAGATTTTCCATTTAGATAAACCATCCCAATGCTTTCATATTTCATGCATTATAAAAATATTATACTGCTTATCTATCTTATGACATCTACCTATAACATCTTTTCTGATCAGTTTATATTTCACTTAGATTTGTAAAAGTTAATTTGTTAAATCACTCTATATCCTATTTTCAAAGTTCTTACTTAAGCATAATTTCCCCTCAGTATTTCAGTCATTCCTTAGTCCTAATTCTCTTCAACTTAATTTACCTTTAAATTTCAAACTTTTCATTCACATACATCATTCCAATATTTGTACATTTTATATATTATGAAAAATACTGTGATACTTATATATTTTATCCCTCTTATTGTAAGGCCCCTTTATATCCAAAGTTACCTATTCTTTTAACCGTATTCAAACAAGTGTTTGATCATGTAATAGTCCATCTGGTAGAGCGAGTCAAATCTCTTGAATCTGTCTCTGGCCTTCTTCTTTTGCCAAGTAGCTTTCCAAGTTGATATATTCCACTTGCCGGGAAGTTCTTGTATTTTTTGTAAGTATTGTTGGGAGTGGAGAAGACAGAATGCATAGAATATATGCTTTTTGTCTCCCCAACTCTAATGGTTCTCCTGGCAGTTCTATAGTCCATTTTGTTAAATCTTCTTTCTTATCCTCAGTTTTATTTTGAAATTCTGATGAATAAAATATATATTTCATTTATGGATAGATTATATTGAGAATAAATATGGAACTAAAAAGTTTCATTTGGTTTTTGAGTAAATTTGAGATTGTTAATGTAGTTTATTTTATTAAAATTTAATAATTAGTAATAATGATGTTAATATGTTAGTTTAGGAGAGAGCTAAAGGATGTTATAGAATTGTTAATTTAAGGGTAATATAATGTAAGACAGAGTATAATTACTGTATTGTAAACCCTGTGTGTANATATATATTTCATTTGTATTGTTATGTTAAGGTCTTGTAGGTTTTTTCCTGTTTGTGTTAAATTATAATTCTCTTCATTTGTTGCATTGCTGATTAAGTCATTTTCTTCTAGTTTATGTTCTGTTATTTGATTTGTTTGTACATTTTTTACCATCATTTTCTGAGTGTTTTTTGATTGTGGGTTTAGATTAGAGATGTGCTCATTTATGTCATCAAAGTTGTTTTTGATCTCTTCATGGTTTGAATCTATTGTCATTTGTATCTTCCATAGCATTTGTATCTTCCATAGCATCCTGGAAAATATTTGTCTTATCTTGAAATGTTGCTTCTGGAGGTCTTTGATATTTCAGGCTAGGTCCTTCAGGAGTAAGTATTAAATGTTGTTTTCTGTCATTTTTTATGTATGCAATATCCATGTTGTCTCCCCCTTTCAAATAGTCCTTCCTCAGTACCATAATCTCCATAATTAGCCTTATCAAACCAGCAAAACTCAGAATCCAAACAGCCCAATTTTGTATAGTTTTTATCTTTATATATAGTTTTTATAATCCACTGTATTTCCAATTGTCAAGACATCAGTAAAATCAGTATTTTATAACAATTCTTTTATTCAGGGGTCAGTTGTCAACCAGTCAAAATTGTGATTCAGTATATTTAGCCACCTTGAGTCCTTCCTGTAAATTCCCCCCTAAAAGATTAGCCCACAGTCAAAGTTTTTTCTTTTTCTGCAAACAATTCTTGAGTTTAGACAACAGTCAGAGTATTTCTTTTTCTTCAGACACTTTTTAATCTTATGGCTGGCCCAGTATGTATTCTGTCTTTGTTCCCACCCAGCTGTCTTCTGAGGATTATTAAAGTTCAAGGGAACAGATTATTCTTTGTTTCTGGGTGTCTTGCCAATTTCTGAGTCAGTGTTGTTAATTTTCTATGTTCTAGTTCTCCACTAGGTGTTAGTAGTTGTTTGTTTTCCAGCTTTTTCAGACAAAAATATTATTATTTATTACTATTTTTATAATTTCATCAAAACCCGTTAAGGTATAATCTTAGCATAATCTTAGTTTTTTTTATTTCTAGATTTATCCAGACTGTAGTATTTTAACTTTGATTTCAGTATATTTCTTTCCCCTTAAAGGTTAATTTGTCACTTCCGTCTATAAGGGAGTGGGGGTGTAGTCCCCTCCCTTCACTTTTGGAGGTTTTCTTACCTTGAGGGTCTTTCCCAAGGACTTAGTTACAGAGTAGAGGAGAGAAGATTGATACTTTCATCAGTTTCAAGCACACTGTCACCATTGTTCTGATTCGTGCTCTTGGACTTCAGCTGCAAGTAGCTTGGGCTAGATGCTGGTGTGCAGCTAGCCTTTCTCCTGTCAGGTTAGAGGACTTCCCCCGGATTGAACGGAATGACTGCTGTCGTTCTGTGATCATCAAGGCACCCCTCTTTCTTCATCGCCTCTCTGGGGCAACTTCAGACCCATTTAGGGCCCCCTGGCAGGCTGAAATCAGCCATGAGGTACGGAGCTTGCCTATTTTAACTTGTATTATTAATTTGTTTTTTACGGCACTATTTTTGATAGGTTGGGCTGTTTTTTTCATTTTGTGTAAAGATAGATTTAAGTTTAAGCAGTTTAAGCAGTTCTGCTTTCTCCCTATTGCTTGTCACCTTCTTGCCACTTTCTCCCATTAATGGACCAATCTTTTCCTTGACTTTTTCCTTCTTTTTTACATGTTGAAAGAAGCTTTTATTGTTATTATTATTTGATTTATTATTTAGTTCATTTTGAGCCTTAGCTTTTCTCACTTTATTTTTTTGCAGGCACGGGCTATTTGCTGATATCCTGCCTTAGTTATGTGCCCCTCTTTCTGCTTTTTATACTTGTCCTTTTTGTTTTTCAATTTATCATAGTGTTCTTTATGCAGCCATGTTGATTTCTTTTGAGAGCTCTTATTTTTTCTTTTTCATTGGTATTGTGTTAGACTGGGCTTTTATAATCTCACTTTTCAAAGTTTCCCAAGCTTTGTGGGTTGTTTTCTCCTTGAGGATTGTCATCCATGGAATCCTTCCCATGCTCTCTCTAAGTTTATTGAAATTAGTTCTCTTAAAGTCCAAGACTCTAGTTTGACTTTGTTCTATTGATTGTGCTTGCATAATGTTGAATTCCAATATTGTTTGATCACTACCCCTCCAAGATTCCTGTAGCTTCAACACCTTCTATTATTTCATCTCTGTCAGTGAAAATTAAATCCAATATGGCTGATCCCATTGATAGATTTATTTTTGCTCTTCTTAGGTTATATCACCAAATCTTAAATTTTAAGCAGAAACTTTTCATGTCAAGTCTTACCTGGCCCTCCTTTACTTGGAGAGAATTGAGACTGGGCCTGGAATCTCTACTGCTGAGTGGTGGCTATTCCCTATGCAATGTAAATCTTAAGGTTGGCGCTAATAATAAATGCAAAAGCTAGCTAATAAAGTAGATTAGATTGAAGAAGTTCTCCTCCTAAAACAATTTTGAAATGAAACTCAAAAATCCCTATGAAATTTTAAAAGATCAGAATGTTGGAATTTTTTTTTTGTCACTGTAGCTTGAAGGAATAGTTATTTAACAGACAAATACTTATTTATTCAGAAATTGACTAGTACTGATGATGTTACCTAGTTGGGTAGTGAAACATCTACAAGAGAACAACAAAGTTCAAAAGCACCATGGATTCCACAATTCAACATTGAGCTACAAATACTCTCTTCTCTTGGTATTTAGAATATTTAGATGCCTGTCTATCCTAAGCAAAAACCTCTGGGTGGCTAACAATTCAAACCAACACGAAACAACAAAAGTACAATTAAAAAACAAACATAAATGCAAAAGGCAAAAGACATATAAGCTTGCATCCCAAACATGCATATGCTCTAATACTTAAGGCAAATGTGTAATTAGTTGGCTGGCCTTCTTGAAATAACCTATCCAATTTATGTCCCATTGATCTAAAGCATGGAGGTAAAAGTATTTTCTTTCACTGTAAGCAAGAATCAAAGTTCATTTTTATCAGTATCAATGTTATATAATTAATTCAGAATTAATTCTACAATATGTCTATAATTATACTAAATGATTCCAGCAATTTGTCAGTAACTTTTGGATAGAACTGAAGTCAGTTAAATGGAAGAAGTAGTTTATAAGCACCAAAGTTATGGCCAGCTTAAAATTCTCTGTGATTTGTAGACAATTACTTTTGCTTTCACTATTCTCTAGAGGCATATTTATAATTCTGTTTGGAACAAGATAATAGAGTATAATTAGAAACTTGTCATATATTTTTAGAACTTGTAGATCAGTGTATCTAATAAGATTAAACAGGAACAATGGAAACTCATGTCAAACAAACTGTCCAAAAGAAGCTTGTGTTTTATGGTATTTAACAAAACTATAGAAAATTATTTTTATATATCCTTTATCTGGTCATGCCTGTAGACAGAAAGAAATAGATCATACATGATAAAAGGAAGATTTGAAATAGTTTAAGAATTGAGGTTCAGATATAAAACACACACACACACACACACACACACCTAATTATGTAATTATGTCAATTGTATTCATATCTTACAGCAACATAATTTCTCCATACTCTGTACCAGGCCAGCTTTACTCTGCAGATATAGGAAAATATAGGAAGGCCTTCTGCTGGAGTCTCAAACCTTGGCTCCACCAGTGGACCAAAGCCCCCAATAGGGGCATTCTAGGCTGGGAGTGGCTGCCAGGGTACAAGTCCTGTGTCAACCATCCTCTTGGTTATTAGTTTTTTTTTTCATTTAGTGTTTCTAACTTTAAATATTTTGTATTATCTATTTTTTTTTTCTTTTTATCATTCAATAACCCACCCAGGGTTGCTGTAACAGTGAGATGAACTGCATATAAATTTAATAAACAAACAAACAATACAGTCCAAAAAGGAAGCATTCTACATTTCGGTAGAGAGAAGTTCCCTGAGGATGGGTTCCAGCATGAGTCCAAAAGCTCAAAAGACTAAACCTCTGTCCCGGTGACCGACCCAGATTGGATCTCGCATGTATTTGCCTTTGTTTGTGATAAATTGGTTTAATAAATAAAATAAAACAAATCTGATTATCCTCTCTGCAAGTGCAATGGACATTACTAGGGAAATAATTCTGCAGTTTCCTGGAACAGATCTGTGAGGGAGGAAATGAAGAGAAAATCCCATCACAGTGGGAATTTATTCACATAAAGTTGAATGTAAAGCATATGGTTTGTTTATTTATTCATTTGGCGAACTTCTGTTTTTAGAAATTAGCTTCATTATTTCAAATGATCATGGTGGCAATGGGTTTAAATGACAAGAGCCTACCCATCTGGCAAGCTAAAACAAATTATGTTCTGATGGGCATTTTAGCATGTAGTATTTCAAAATGGAGAAAAATATGTCACTTACTCTATATTAAAACTAAAGGCAACAATTCCCTTAAATTAAGCTTGATTCTTGGTCACTATATGGACATAATTATGTAGGTGGATTTTTTGGGAGGGGGGGTTAACAAGTGATTAGGCAATGCCTTCTGGGATGCTCTGTTGACTTCCAAGTGTAGCATAGAGCTCTGTAGGATTTTGGCGGAATTTCCCATTTAAATACTAACCACATCTGACTTTGCATTTGATTTGGCTCTTTTTTTTCTCAAGAACTTCCAGTAAGAACCATTTTGTTTAATATTACAATCCACTTGATTATAAAATTAATTCTAAATAATCTTTGGGCCCAAAAAAGATCACCAAAGGGACCTACAATTGAATCTCCCATGTATTTTTTATTAGTTTTAAACTGTTTTGAAAATTAATTCTGTAGCACTACTTGGATAAATTGCTTTTAGTATGAGTGGAAAATAACATAAATACACATGTTGTAAATGCTGAAGTCTAGAATCCATATCTTCTTTAGGTGGATATTTTCGCCTTAAGCTAAATGTGTATGGAACTTTCACAGTAGTATTCTCTAGTGACACTTTAATAGCAAAGCGGATGAAAAGTTATTAGCAGATGACTCCTATTGAATCTTGCCTTTTGAACTGAAACTCAGTAATGTAGATAACTCTTTCTGGAACAGATGGATTACTCCTACTGAGATTCTTGAATTAAAAAGGAAACAAATAAACCACAAACCAGCAGATGCACATTATGTATTTGCCTTACCCATTCTTTTAGACACACCTTTTAAATAAATTTTATTTTCCCCCTTGCAGGTTAAATAATTAATCTATGGTTAGTTGGTTTTATTTCTTCCACCGCTGAATGTGAAGCTGGGAAAGAAATATTTCTTTCTGGAGGGAATAGGAAAGTATAATATGTTGGGACACATTGTTTATATGTATTTAAAGGTTATCACATCCTATTCACTATATTGATAGCCCCAACTGACATTTTGCTGCTCTTCTCAAATGATGCATGTCTTGTTCATTGTGCTATGCAGAGTCAGCTGTCAGGCAGTGCATCAGGGGACCAAAACCCATTTTCTTTTGCTATTTGTTTGCACTTCCAGTACACACACACAGAGAGAGAGAGATAGAATGAGAAGCTTTTGAATTCTTGAATTTCTTTGCAGGAAAGAAGTTAATAATCCAAAATGCAAAGTGATTATCAGATTAACAAATCTGGAAGCAACTATACTGTGTTCATTAAAGACAAATAGGAATATTACTTGTAGAGTTTTTACGAAGTATTTCATTTATGGAGAATGAGATTATCTTCTTTTCCTCTTTTTTTAAAATTGCTATGCCTTTGAAAGGAGGTACCTATTAGTCATAGTAATTACACACAATCTTCATTATGACTTGATTTTCTCTTAATTAGTGCAGAATTGATATCAGATTTGGGGGGGGGAAATGGATATTTACAAATATGGAAGCCCATGAGTCCAAATTGTGTTCCTAATTTTGTGATATACATTAATTTTCTGTCCCCATGAATAATAGGCAATGTGAAATGTATCCTTTGGCTAAGACATATTCATTGTCTAGGGATATATTGTATGATCTGCAATCAGAAAGGATGTTTCTATGGAGATTCTCAATCATCCAAATCATGGTTGTCCCAAAGGTACTTTTTCCAAAAGGCAACTGGGCTTTCTTTTTTCTTTGAAAATGTTTCACATCTCATCCAAGAAGCTTTCAAAGAAAAACAACCAAGAAAGCCCAGTTGCCTCTTTGAAAAAGCATATTTGGGTTCCAGGCATAGCTGATACAGGTAGAAGAGTTTGTCCCTTTTCAAAACCCAAGTCATTTTCATAAATCTTCAGCATCACCTTTTTCAGCACCATGTCAGACATATTGCAGAATCTCTACTTTGCTTCACTTGAAAATAAGGGTTTTGTTTTTTCCTCTGTTATTCATCGGACAATGAATATGATAACTTCAAGTAGGTAGTTTTCTTATAGGTAGTTGCATTTAGAGTTGGCCTTCTATGAAGAGATATAAGAAATGGCAAGTTATATCTGTCATTTGGTAAGAATGTCTTGAAAGTTATTCTCCCAGAGCTGGTATCCTATAGGCCTAAATTCTCTGTGCAATCAATGAAGTCATAACTAAATACTAGAATGCAAAATTAACAAGACAATGTCATGGTTCAGACAGATGAAACTCTTCAAAAGAACTTTGAGGCATTGTTTACCTTAAAGAATCTATTATTCGAGAAACAAAGTATCGGCACTACATAGTCGAAACCAAAAACTAAATTCACCTCCCCTGGATACAAAGTAACAAAGCATAATTCCCTCCTCCAATAAACAGTCATAAATCACATTCCCCAATTAGCTTGAAGCATGGGCTTTCTCCCCAGCTCTCCAGTCCGCCAAAACTCTATCAACTCTTGGCCCAATGACCTTGGGTTCCCACGGCTAAGTTATTATTGTTATGACTAGCTGGACTCTCATCCACATTCCCCCTCCCAGCATCAACTAACTCTAAAAGCAATAGCAGAAAATGGCTGCATTTCCATCTGTTGTCAAAGCAAGAACATCCGATGTTAGCAGCATTGACAGACAACAGGCCAAATAATGCATCAGCAAAATGGAAGATCAGACCAAAAAATAAGATCAATTTCCTATGATCAGATACAATCAAGCTGGAACAGATGAAAGAAAATAAACTGAAGAATGGGAATATCTAATCAAGAAATATGAAAATGAAGCATTGGAAACAATAAAGCAGCAAATAACAGCTATGTCCAAGAAGATCATCAGGTATGAAGTTCAAATTGCACACTATAGGCAGAATCTCCAATTTCAATCAAATCAGAAATGTTTCTATCAATCCAACAATGAAGACACTGCAATGAATCAGTCAACACTTGACAAACAAGACACAGACCAGTTCTGGACAACTCAAAGAAATACAACCAGAATAAAGCCTGGCTAAAGGAGGTACATCAGAATAAAAAATAAATAAAAATAAATATGCTAACAGCAGAGAAAAGACTTGGTCAGCTCCAAGTAAAGATAAACTTCACTGTTTTAGGTTGAAACATCTGGCTGGTCTGCACCCATTCATTGCCAAACAGTTTAACAACATACTGCAAAGAGGAAAATTTGAAGAGTGCTTAACATCTGGGAAACTTGATAATGAGAGACCCAACAAAAAAAGGCAGGACCAGGTAACCACAGGCCAATTACTTGCTTTTTAACAGCTTTCAAATTGTTAACTGGTGAGATAGCTGATGCAATCCAACAGCATCTAGTTGAAAACAGTATTTTACCATCTGAGCAGAAAGGTAAAAGCCCAAACACCAGAGGCACTAAAGATCAGCTCCTAACTGAAAAGATTATCCTGGAAACCTGTAAGAGAAGGAAGGCCAATTAGCTTGGACTAATTACAAGAAGGCATTTAACTCTTCACCACTTTGACTGGACAATCAGGTGACTAGAACTAATTGGAGTAGAAATATCAGAAGTTTTATGCAAAGGTCAATGGCACAATGGAAACATACTTTTCTTCTTGTTTTACTTGAACTCTGCCTCCTTTTCTGTATGGCAGATATAATCTATCAATATCACTACACACATATAATGCTTAGTAAAAAGTCATTAATTTTCTTGGGTGTTTGTATGTATGCGTGTGTGTGTGTGGTTCAAACTTCCCAATTCAGCTTGTTCCAGTAATGTATTGTATCACAGATATGGCCCATGTATTGATGGTTTTGACAGTATTTTCACCAATTTTGCCGTTAGCACTTTTCTGAATCTTTGGCTTTATTCTTTACAAATCACATTTTTAACCTGTCTATGCTTGTTGTTAACCAAATATAAAAATACAGATATTTATAGGCTTCATTCTGATGGCTTCTGATGGCTGGGTTATTTGTCATTTCAGTTCTATTATATTTCATGAGTTTACCCTGATTTATTGCCACTGTATAGCACATTTCTCTAGGCCCAATTTCATTGCTGTATCTGTATTAAAAAGTCTTATTTGTTAATGAGTAGATTTCAATTTCTGAATTTTCCAAAAGCTTCAGATCATTCATATAAAGCAAATATGACATTTTATTAACATTTTTATTTTATTTATTTTTTACTGTTTGGTGACTAAGATTTCTTTTCTTCAAAATCACTGAAAGTCACATCATAGCAATAACAAATAATAAGAATGATAGCGAGTCACTTGGAATGTTGTCAAGTCCATATTTTTCAATTCCAGACACCTATTCTATCCTCCACTACTTCCACTTCCCCCATGACAAGGGGATATCCATGAAGGTGTTGTTAATAATTTGCCCTGTGTGCCATCCAACTCTCAATGAATCTAGGAGGCTCACAACAATGAACAAAGAAATTATAATACTATCAATGAAACATATAAGACATGAAAATGGAAAGCAAAGGTTTCACTCTCCCTTGTTGAAGTCTTGTGTGAACAATAGTTTTGATATGTTTTTTCTCTGTTTTGTTTTGTACTTGAGACATGAAGACAAATACACCAAATTACAAATAATTTCACTCTTGTGCCAGTTCTAAGAGTCTATTCTGCTTTGAAGGTAGAAAGATTCTTCTGATAATTATAAACAGGTCATTGCAGAGAAGATTATAGAAGACCATCTAATACATGAATGCAAATGTTTTGGATACAAATTCTAGGAGAATGATTCATCTTCTTTCTCCAGCTGAACTGTACTGGATTTTTGTATACTTTATATGCATTTCAACCCATGTATTCTCAAAATGTTATTGCTGTCTCTTCATCACACATTAAAAGCAAAAAAGCACAAAATAATTCAGATGAAATTAAAAATATAGTTTCTGAAAACGAAGATAACTAACTAATAGTATAATAGGATGACTAATGAAAGGAGGGAAAAGGAAACTATACTAGATTACAGGTAATTGTATAGGACAGTTAGGGAAAAACAGTGTCTCAGGTTAAGGGATAAATAACAAGAAGTGTTAGTAAATAATGTAAAAAACCTTTTTCATTATAATAGCAAGTGTTCATTTTCTGAGGTTATACAATTCCTGCATTCCTTTTGTTACTTTATGTGAATAGATGCACAACAAGAAAGAGACTATTATAAAAATCACAAAGATTTGCATTAAAGCTGTAGATATCATCAGGAATTGAATCCAGATTTAATTACACTTTCCTCAACCATTGCTTTATGTATGCCTTCTAGCCTAGGCGAAGAGCTCCATGGAAGTCATGATTTTCCAAATGGAACCGTCTGCCAATGAAAAATAAAAATAGCAAATCCCTACATCTTTCTGAAATTAATAGAAAACATTGCCTAAAAGCTAGTCCTTTCCCTTCTATACATTTTTATTCAAAATGCTATTAAATTTTGAGTGCCGACTCAATGAAGAACGTGAGTCTTTTTCCTCGGAATATTTCAAGCAGATGTAAAAGTGCTAAATATTATTATTACTGTCAATTTTCAGAGCACAAAAGACTGCCATCAGTGATTTAGTTTAGGCTTTGAAACACCTCTTACGTTTATCCCGACCCGGTGATGTTGTTAGGCTGCTTCAATTACATTGCCTAATATATGTACGCACACATGCAAGCTAATAATAATAATTATTGCCTCAGAAAGGCATAACCTCTTATGCACTACTTATTTCTCAAGATATGCCGCCAACATTCATTTCTTGCTCTGAAATGTGGAAGGGAGAAATAATTGATGATCCTGGTTGGATGGCAGTTTGAATTATCTAGTGGAAGAATTGCATTTTTAAAGCTCAATGTCCACATAGTTTTGTTCTAATTTGACCTTCATAAAAGAGTGTGAATCATTAAGACTCCTGTCCATATTCAAGTGCCCACATAATATCAAGGCAGTAACAGAAGAAGAACCTAACCATAACTTCAGCCTTAGCCTGACCTTGTAAACAAGTAACCATGGAGATAGCACCAAATGAGCCAAAGACACAATACAAAAATTCAGCAAAGTTTGGACTTGTAAGGGAAAAAAAACCCCCCACTTGCTTGAAAGAGATTGTATTTCAAATGCAGCACTTAAACCAGGTTCAGAGTAAGAGCTTTGAAATTGCTTTAAAAGCTTTTTTTGTAAAATAAAGGATAGTTTGCAAGAAATAAAGCTGCTCAATTTTCCAAACAAACAAACATCTAATAAGGCAGTTCATATGAAGTTATTCTCCTTTTCATGTTTTTAAGATCTAAAAAGGATTTGTTAAATATTCTCTTCCGAAAAGTAAGTATAGCAATATAATGAGGAAATTCCACAATTTGGCAATTTGAAGAAAGCTTAAAAATCCACAACCAGAAAGGTGAACAGGCAATCTGGAGCCTTTGCAGAATTCTGGAAAGTCTGAGG
Source organism: Protobothrops mucrosquamatus (assembly GCF_001527695.2). Lineage (NCBI taxonomy): Eukaryota > Metazoa > Chordata > Lepidosauria > Squamata > Viperidae > Protobothrops > Protobothrops mucrosquamatus. Next base: position 103,495 of record NW_015388227.1, on the reverse strand, counting down.
CACACACACACACACACACACACATGGGGGACTATTCTTTCTTCTCATGGGCCAATACATAAAAATTGCAGAGAAATCTAAAATACCAAAATAACACTTAGGAATATGAAGCCATAAAATGAAAGAAAGTAAGGGTGGAATTTAACCTTCAAGATCATTAGTCTAATGGTCAGTCCAGTCCAATAACCCTAGACAGTATCCCTTAGAGATAGAATATTATCCTTCAGATACTGTTTAAACAGTCCCAAAAATGGTGAATGAGAAACGATCTGTTTCTTTTCCGAACAGCACTTACCAATAGGATATTTGTCCTGATGTCTAACTGAAATCTGCTTATTCTATCAAAAAAGAGTATGATTTGTTCCTCATAAAACCAATGTTGCCTCTTGCCAAGGAATTCATTGTTTTCTAAATACTCGCTAATGCCAGTGCTTAATAATTGTTCCAAAGTTTTAGCTGACACATAAGTGTCAGATTTATAGTATGTAGTTATGTAGTTACCTGATGGAATATTATATGACTAAACACTTGTTTGAATATGGGATTCGAACCTGGAAAGTTATACATACTAGGCAGTGATTTAGTCACTGAGCCACAGGTTCTCTTCCCCTCTTTTGCCAGCAGAGTCAAGGGAGTAATTATACGGAGTTCAGACAGATCAGTCTGATTGTGAACACCTTGACATTTTCAACTGCATACTGCAGTTTTACTCTTTTTACAGTATCTCTTGCCTTGCCGCCCCCAACTAGGGGCATGGCTAACTGATGAAGGCAAAAAAGCCAGAAATGGTCCATCTTAGTCTCCCAATTTAATTCTTTACTCTTTGTCAGAAAAAAAAGAAATTTGGATATACAATATTTCGCAGTTGCGACTTGAGCCTGCTCTATGCCCCTAGTTGGGGGCGGCAAGGCAAGAGATACTGTAAAAAGAGTAAAACTGCAGTATGCAGTTGAAAATGTCAAGGTGTTCACAATCAGACTGATCTGTCTGAACTCCCTATATATATATATATATATATATATATATATATNAAAGAAAGTAATGTGCTTATAACATTTCGTGGTAAGGAAAATATGCTTGAAATAAACAAACCCACTCTGAAAAACTGTATATAAATCCATGAATATTAGAATATATTCACAAATAGCGATCTATTTTGTGACATTAGTAAGTAACAATACCAGAAATGTGCAGCTAGAAAAAAAAGAGAAAGAAAGCAAATATTCAAAGTGATATAGATGTGTGTTTTTTCTAACTTCATTTAACATTTAAGATTATAAGGATTAGTTAATACTATAATGATACAAGTTGTGATCCTTTGCATGTAAGCATGTGCCATTCTATCAGGCTGTAACTTGAATTATTAAATTAAACTTAATTTATAAAATTAATAAAGTTGCATTTCTATGCCCATCTATTTAAGATTAGAAAATCCAGCTCTGACTGGGTTTTATATTAATGCAGGACTTCAATCGTTAAGAGCCATTGCTGAGAATTCCTGTAACTGCAACTCAAATTTAATTCGCTGGCAGCTGGCAGTCTGGCACTGCTTGTTGGAAGATGATGTAGCCATTTTAGATCTGAAATATACAACAGGTATGGAGATGGCAATTACACTGCTTCACAAGAGGAAGGTCATTTTTAAAGTGCATAACAAATGGGAACAATGCTATAAAAATAACTTTTATTACATAGAATATAAAAAGAGGTGATTGGATTTTGTAAGGATGTGAGTAAGTAAAAGTAAGTAATTTATTGTGACAAAGTGGAGATTTTGTGAAAGGTTTTGGGTTTTTTGGGGGAGAAGATATAGAAACTTTCTTTATTACAGGATAATACTTTTTTTTTCTTCCGTAGATATGAAACTCATTCTCCCAGGCTGTATGGAAATACACTAATTTGTAACTTTCAAAACCAACACACTTATGCTTCAGAGATACATAATTTAGTAACAAACAGCTAGCCTGAATTTTGATCAGGTTTTAAAAATGGGTACAATAGCCCCAAGACATCAAATGAGCTGACAAAGCTCCCTTGCTTTTCATTCTGAAAGTTAAAGAATTCAATTACCACTTTCTCAAATCTTCAAAGAAAATGCACAAATCAGAGGAGGAAAAGGAGGACTGCAAGGCCCTAGTAAGTGAAGGATCTGGGTTTACTGAACAACTGCAGGCTATTTAATGTAATTGGGGAAAATTTGCTAAATAAGACTTAGCAAACTCTTCTGGTTAAATCAGGCACTTCATTGCCAACAGATGACCATACGCAATGCCAATGTACATTTCACTCTTAAACATTTTCTGGAAATAGGATCTTTGCTCCCTTGAAAGTGATGTTAAAACCAAAGCCAACAGCAGATCTAAATCCAAACAATTCTGAAAATGGTTTCATGAACATACGGTTAACTTATAAGAACACTTTCACTCTTATGTTTTACTTACCGCTGGCAATGCATTGTTTTAAAATGGGATACTTTCTCTTCATTTCTCTTTATATATATATATATATATATATATATATATATATATATATATATATATATATATATATATATATATATATATATATATATATATATATTGTAATAGTCATACTGCTCCAGAATTCTATTTGAAGACTTCAAATAAAAAAAAAGAAAGAAAAAAAGGACATATGTCAGATTGGAGATCTGAGGAAACTAAACAGCCATTGGCTGCAGTGCTATTAATTTCAACTCCTATTTTCATTAGTTTCAACAGTCAACACAACTATGGGATCCATTTGGAACTGCTTCTATCTCTTCAATACTCTTATTATTAGGGGTCCCTTCCTCCTTTATCACTTTATTACTTTTGAGTGATGCCAAAACTAAACACGAGCCTGGCTCCAGGGAATTGTTAACGCTTCTTTGCAGGAGGGTGTCTTTCCTGCGGCCCTTAAGGAGGCCGTTGTGAGGCCCCTCCTCAAGAAGCCTTCCCTGGATCCAGATGAGTTGGCCAGTTATCGCCCAGTCTCCAACCTTCGCTTTGTGGCGAAGGTTGTTGAGAGTGTGGTTGCGCGGCAATTCCCTC
>NW_015388227.1:76798-100161 GCF_001527695.2 Protobothrops mucrosquamatus | reverse complement strand
TATATATATATATATATATATATATATATATATATATATATATATATATATATATATATATATATATATATATATATATATATATATATATATATATATATATATATATATATATATATATATATATATATATATATATATATATATATATATATATATATATATATATATATATATATATATATATATATATGTTGTAATAGTCATACTGCTCCAGAATTCTATTTGAAGACTTCAAATAAAAAAAAAGAAAGAAAAAAAGGACATATGTCAGATTGGAGATCTGAGGAAACTAAACAGCCATTGGCTGCAGTGCTATTAATTTCAACTCCTATTTTCATTAGTTTCAACAGTCAACACAACTATGGGATCCATTTGGAACTGCCTCTATCTCTTCAATACTCTGATTATTAGGGGTCCCTTCCTCCTTTATCACTTTATTACTTTTGAGTGATGCCAAAACTAAACACCTTAGTCATTCATTAGAATCACTGCCATCCTCTGTCAGCATTACTTGAGTATGGAGTTTACTTGCTCTTTGCTGCTTAGTCCTGTAGCCCTTAAGTTACCCAGTCTATTTTAGCACTTTTAGAAGTTTTGTTCAGGAATAATATGATTGGACTGCTATTCATAAATGCCACAGGTAAAGTTCACCTTCATACCTGCAATCTGTTAATTGGGCAACTTCAGAGGTGGCTAAACATGCATTTCCAAATACGATTTACACTCATGTAATCCCCCAATTTGTTAGGAAAAATGATGATTGGTAATTTTCCCATCCTCACCCCCACTGTCAGCTACCACCTTATGCTTCACTGCTGTGCTTCACTGCTGTGCAGTGACAGACTGCCAAGAACTGTGGGGAAGGGGAATGGAGGGGGAATGCTTCAGGAAATGAAAGTAAGTGCTGCATCTCCTCAAGATGCTGCCTCCAGATCACCCAGCTTGAAGAAGGAGGGAACCACATACCCAACTATGTTAGGACTGGGAAACATCTTCCCTGAACCTGGTTGGTTACACTGGGGTGGGCAATGAGAGACATTTAAGGGAGGGAAAAGTAGAACTGAGGGATTCTGGTGTGTAAATTTCAGTTCTGGCTTTGCACTACAGCAATATATTTAATTTTTAATAAACTACACTTTTCTCAACAAAGGGAGCCAAGAATCATGTCTATTTAGAGATTTAAATTGTGCCAGGTCTGACACTTACTTCCAGTTTAATGAGAATAGCAATGAAGCCAGGCATATGCACCAATGCTTTATTTTGACTTGGTCTGCATTAAATCAGTAAGGGCAGCACCAATCACCAGTCTCAATCTTTTGGCAGAATAGCAATTGGCAATTAGGGTAGTAGAATTTGCACTGTCATGCTTTTCTGCTGGCTCAAAGACTAAAGGAAAGCACTTTAATGTGGCCATCAAGTTTTGCCCTGAAGAGTATGTCTCTTTGGATAATGGATCATGTCTCTACATTATATTTCCAGTGGATATAAAGGGTGCACTCACCTACTAACCATCCTTTACAAGGACTCAAACTGTTATTAAAATAATGTTAAAGAGCTGCCACAATAGAAATAGAAGTTATCTCTTAGATTTTTCATGGATCAGAATGTAAAGGACACTTTGACTTTTCTACTAGAAGCAGATCAAGGGATTTCATAACTTGAAGAAAAGCTACATTTACAAAGCATTTCTTTTTCCTCTGTTCATTCCCCTTGTTAACAGATATCTTGCCCTTGTATGTACTTTGAATTAGACATTTTAATGTTCTCTGCTGTTTTTAATAGTTTTTCTTACTGTTTTTATTGTTTTACAATGTTTCTTAAAATTTTAATAGTAATATATGTTTTAAATTGTAAGCCATCCAGAGTCACTTACTGAGATAGGCAGCTATAGAAATCAAATAAAACAAATGTTTTCTACCATTCAAATGGAGAAGTAATTAGGGGGGGGGAGAAATAAAATGTCCTTAAAAATAACATTTGAGATACTATCAATTATTTACGTAGAAATGTCAGTCATCTGGAAATGCAAGATCAGAGGGTGGTGACAATTCAGTATTTAAGTGAGAATTTTGGGTCTATGTGATGTTAAAAGCCAAGCTATAATAATTCAGATACAGAACATGAGAACTAGACTAGAGGACTTAGAATAGATATTTGAAGGGGAAAAAAGATGCTTAAAGGAGTGTGAAGTAAATATCTGCTGCATAATCCTAGTATAACATTTCAGAAATGGTGCCAGCTTTGTTGTAGCGTCACTAATTTTCCTCAGATTCTAGATATTTAATTCAAACCTAGAATTTTAGCAGCATGTTTAAAATTTGCTATCAGAATTGTAACTTGAATGTACCTCATGTCATTAAAAACAATTAAAAAACCCATGACAATAGTTCTGACTTAGGGTGCACAGTAGGGGTCTGGAAGATTTTCAAAGCTAAACTTTACCATTTTACTAAGCAAATAAAACCCAAAGTGCAAAAATGGCCTAGAAGACATTTTTATCATATTTGTAGTTGGAGTTATGCCAACATAATTACAATAATTTTAAATGCATCTTTTATCTCATATGAACTACATTTTCTTAACTTTATTGGGGGAAACTTGAAGCATTGATCTATGCTATCTGCAAACCTATATATAAGCATGCATCAATAATATATAACATCAAGCATAACTAAGGAGACATGGTGGTGCAGTGGTTATAAAACAATATTGCAGGCTAACTCTACCCATTGCCAGGAGTTTGATCCTGACTAGCTCAAGGTTGACCTCAACCTTTTGAGGTCAATAAAATGAGGACCCAGATTGTTGGGCAATATGCTGATTTTGTAAAACGCAGTGTTGTAAAGCATTATGAAGCAGTATATAAGTCTAAGTGTTATTGTTATTGCTAATAAATAGCATAATTCTGGAAATCAAAAGGCATTCTATATACTTTTTATTTCGTGAATCTTCATACTAGAGTTTTAAAAGTTTCCAGAGGAAACTTGGAAGGAATGGAGGGAGGGAGGGAGGCTAATGTAATCATACTTCATATTATTCCTTAAGCACAATGAACAGTGACCTTGAATGAAAGAAATATTAATTTTAATCTGTACTTCTGAAAAAAATGTCTTAGACTTTTTGAAAATAAGATAAATATTGAATTGAAGATACATTTATTTAATTGAAAAGGAGTAAAATTCCTTCCCAATATCTAATTTGGCTCTTATAATTCTGTGCCACTAACTATTAGATGAGCAAGATAATTTTTGCATTAGAAGTAACATTGCAGTAATGTTCTTAAGTGGCATATTAGAATTCATTTTTATTGTCATTCATGAAGAATCTTAAATTCAACCATACATTTTCCTTGTTATGATAAATGAGTTGACGTAAATTAATTATTTAATTTATGTCAGTTCAATTCTTCTCAAGTACCAGTGTGTGATGGAATGTGCAGCTGAAGAAGGGATGCAGGGGAAGATGGATAGCATACAAGTTTAATAAAAAAATAGAATATTGGCAGTAACAATGTGGCTTCCCAGGAAGGAGGCAGTACATTCTAGAAAGGAGACCAATGCAAAAAACTGTACCATCCTGGACTGGATGGGAGAGGGAGAAAACACTTCAGAGTAGCCACACCCTAGAATCTCCCTAAGTATATCTATTAGGTTAAAAGCTTGTAGTTTTAATCTGGCAAGATTCTGTGTATTAGGTGTAAGCAAATAATGAACTGGAATTGGTTAGATCTCACTAATATCTTTGGGCAAAGACCTGACATAGAGCCAATAGCTTTTTTCTTTATTATTATAAAAATTACATAGAACAGAACAGCACAGAATAGAATAGTAGTCAAGCCCCCTGCTCAAGCAGCAATGGATGGAAACTAATCAAGGAGAGAAGCAACCTAGAATTAAGGAGAAATTTTCTCACAGTGAGAGCAATTAACTAGTGGAACAGCTTGCCTTCAGGGGTTGTGAGTACTCTATCTCTGTAGGCTTTTGGGAGGAGATTCTGGATAGCAATTTGTCCAGAATGGTGTGGGTCCCCTGCTTGAGCAGGGGGTTGGACTGGAGGACCCTGAAGGCAAGCTGTTCCATTGGTTAAACTTTGTTCTGTTAATTTTGGCAGAAAATGTAAAACATATATTTTGTTCAAACAGCAAGCTTCCCAAGTCATTGCTAAGCATATTCCAACTAACAGATCCCACATCTTATTTCATTTTCTGAAATGATATTTCCATTCTTTTATGTTAGTTAGATATTGTACACTTAGTTATGCTTACCAAACAATATTAAAGAGAATGAAACATAAGTTTCAAGTAAACATGGATTATCATAAACAATATAATATCGCAAAAATGATTTCTCAGCATCTATTTCTTAAATATACCATTATTGATAAAATTAAAAATCTTTCAGCATACTTCTATATACTTATGGTTCTTTAAATTTCAGTAATATAAAAATACAGCTTTTAATGAATGACTTCGTAATGTATAAAGTCATTCATTAAAAACTGTATTTTTATATTACTGAAATTTAAAGAACCATAAGTATACGGTAGTATACTGAAAGATTTTTTTTATGGATTCATAGTTTTTCATGGATGCAGACAGCTGTCAAGTTGAAGTGGAAGAGAACAAAAACTCCCTTTCAGTCATGGTTCTCACTTCTGAACCATATTTATAATTGGTGAAAGGCTTTACATCAAATGACAAAAGAGCAACAATAAAACCCAATACACAATATTGCAGTCCAAAACTCATGACATACAAACAGTTCAAAGCAGAATTTCAGCTATTTCCACAATAGTGATTGATACTGTCTTCCAATGCCATTCAGAAATCATCATGCTCCTTTACCAGTAACAAAGACAGACTTTATATCATTACAGCAATGGCTGAATAGCACTCTAAAATGTTATAAATTGCTAGTGCAGAAATTTCCTATAATGCCCAGCATTATAGATAACCAATCTGAATTTTAAACTCATAAAAGTATATCATAAGATATCATTAAAAGAAATTGTGCAGGAAACATATTTCTAAAAACAAAGCAGGTTATAATATCTAGTACTTTAGTGAGTGGTGAAGCACTCTTTTGTAAATATTTAATGTATTTTGTGTAAATTAATCTGAATACCCTGTCAGTCACTGTGTTGGCAACATAGAGTGTGCAGCTATATTAAATCTAAAAATTAATAATAACAGAAAGACTCAGTACATGGATAAAAATGCCAAATCTAGCCTAAACATCTGGTTGACTATGCGACCAACCATAATTTATTATTATTATTATTGCACAGTTTACTTTGATATACCCGATAAGGGTTTAAAAATCATTGGTTAGATATTTCAATTTTGACAGACCAAATTAGGGCACCTAGCAATGTATATTGTTACAATTGAGCTATAAATCAAAAGACAAACCTGTTTATAAATTCTGATCTCAAAGTTTAATTTAATAGGCACACTCCAACCAGTATTGCTTATTTCACACTTCAATAAGTAAAGATGCATTAATAATCAAAACTTTGTAGTGTAATTAATGCAAGCTTTAGGTTTCTGACAACAAAATGACTGTATTTCTATGTATTTGTTGGGGGAACAAAAAAAAGCTTACTTTTGCTTATTTTCTTTTTCTAGTTGTAAACATCACACATATTATGTGTGACTAAGAACTACAAAGGAAACCACAAATCTCTTTTGTACATATGGTAATCAATATATTATATAAAGTGGCAAATTATATAAAGCTCTAGATGAGCTGTCAGCTCATTCATGCTAGTTCCAATTTAATAATATCTGTTTTCTTTTTTTCTTTTTTAACTATTTGGTGGTTTATATTCTGCTANTCACACATATTATGTGTGACTAAGAACTACAAAGGAAACCACAAATCTCTTTTGTACATATGGTAATCAATATATTATATAAAGTGGCAAATTATATAAAGCTCTAGATGAGCTGTCAGCTCATTCATGCTAGTTCCAATTTAATAATATCTGTTTTCTTTTTTTCTTTTTTAACTATTTGGTGGTTTATATTCTGCTACGGAAGACTAACCTCTCTAGCTTCTTTCCAACTCACACCGATTTTTTTTAAAATCCTGCCTTCATTATTTTTATAATAACTCAAGGCAGCAAACATACCTAATACCCCTTTCTCTTCTTATTTTCTTATTATTATTTTCCTTCCTCTTCTTATTCTTTTCTTATTTTCCCCACAACAACACCACTGTGAAATAAGATGGGCTGAGAGAAAGTGACTGACCCAAGATCACCAAGCTGGCTTTCATACCTAATGTAGGACTAGAAATCACAGTCTCCTGGTTTCTAGCTTGGTCCCTTAATCACTACACCAAATTGGCTCTTGAACCCATCATATTGAATGTGTGTGTATGTGTATGTGTGTATGTGTGTGTGTGTGTGTGTGTTTTGTTTCATTTAATATAGATACTGAGACCACAATCAAAAGTAATTTCAAAGAAAAAGAAAATAGGAGGCATCTAAAGAAATCAGAATAGCAATGATAAAATGAGAAATAAGCCACCTAGGTCTATGTGGAACATCAATTAAAGATAGGGTGTTCAAAACTTATATTTGTGAGAAATATTAAGAATAGGGGGAAAAGTCAAGATGTCCAAGAAGAAATACAAGTGGCAGGGTGGCACAGTAGCAGAACTAGGAAATGGCTTCTCATCAAGAGACGAGATTGCCTCTAGGAATATTTCATGACATCATTACTCAGATAGAAGCACTTCCCTTTCCAAACTACTACTACTACTACTACTACTACTACTGATGATGATGATGATGATGATGATGATGATGATGATGATGATGATGATGTTGGAGGGGACCTTTGAGGTCATCAAGTCCTGCTCAGGCAGGAAACCCTATACCATTCAGACAAATGGCTGTCTAATCTCTTCTTAAAGACTTCCAGTGTTGGAGTATTCACAGCTTCTAGAGGCAGGTTGTTCCACTGATTAATTGTTCTAACTGTCAGGAAATTTCTCCTTAGTTCTAGGTTGCTTCTCTCTTTGGTTAGTTTCCATTTGTTGCTTCTTGTCCTGCCTTCAGGCGCTTTGGAAAATAGCTTGACTCTCTCTTCTTTGTGGCAACCCCTGAGATATTGGAACACTGCTATCATGTCACCCCTCATCCTTCTCTTCAATAAACTAGATATACCCAATTCCAGCAACCGTTTCTCTTATAGTTAATAGAATTATTGTGTTTTCTTTTTTATCAGATTGAAAAAGCAATATACTGGCTTAAATGTTTTTCTTAAACCCAATAGAGAAAGTAGGGTATGGTTTCTAGACGTATACAGATTGGCCCTGATCCATTTTGAATAATGAATCCAATCCAGATCATTGATCTTACATAATTTAACAATTTGATTTCATTGATAAAGTTGAGTTGTTTTTTATTTGAACCTTCAGCTTAAAGCATTAGTCTGCTCAGCTTAATTTTCTGAAACAATTTATAAAAGCTTTCTTTTTACAAAGCCTTTGTAAAACTCGCAAATCAATTTGTAGGCAATTGATTTGATTATTCAGTTTGATTTTCCAGCTCAATATTTTGATTTAACTAAAAATTTAGTAAAATCAACTTTAAATTAAATCTCTAAATTGAAACTCCCAAAAGCCCTTATATGCTATTATGCATGCTTCTGATATCTCAAATTGTTCTTTAACAGAATGTAATATTTTCAGAATAATTCAACTGTTACTATAAAATATTCATTGTCTGAAATATATTGAACATTGCAGCTGTTGTCAAACACTGTCCAGATAATACAGATAGTAAAATATTTGTGCATGTTGGCAGATTGATTTACTTCTAGAACAATAAAAGACACATTTATATGCATATAAGCATGAACAGGAATAGCTGCTTCTGATATCAATATCTCTTTTTATTAGATAGTCTAATCAGAAGTAATCATTTCTAATTTTATTTGAATAAAGTGAGGAGAGTTTAAGTGTATGGCTAATTCCACTGAAATCAACATGATTTTAACTTAGACAAGATTCCATTCACATTTGTTTGCATTCTGACAGATTCAGTTTCAAAAGAATATAAGAACTCTTCCTCCACTAGTAGAAATCACAGAAAGAAGGAAGTATAGCTTTGGTACTGCATTTTTTTTAAAAAAAAGGAAAGTCATAGATTAATTTACAGATGAAAATGGGGCAGGATATTCAAAATAACATGTTACTTAGCTGACAAATTTTGCAAGATGACCATAAATCTATCTTCATGAAAAAAGATGCAAATGTGCAAAAGGCATCTTATTGTTATGCCTGCAGTCTAGTTGACAAGCAGTTGATATCTGATTTGAATTCATAATACTATATTTAAATTACACTGCCACCTGTCAATAGGAAATAGAATGAGCTTTATTTCCTCAAAGTTCCATAGGGAATGTTCAATTTATCTCCCCTCCTCTCCCTCTCTCCCTCTCTCTCTCTCCCCCCTCTCTCTCCTCTCTCTCTCTCCCTCTCTCCTTCCCTCCCTTCCTCCTGCCTCTCTCTCCTTTTCTTTCAGAGGGAAAAAATTGTTAGTGTAATGGATTGTTTGTGCCATTTCCCATTTTTGTAACAATCTGTCATGGGAAAGTATTTGAATTTTAATCTAATATGTTTCTCTGAGATATCACAGAAGATGCTTCCTCTAATCTGCTTGGCACTGTGATCAGCTGTCCATCTTCGGTATATTCAAACTAATCACAGTGGTTGACTGTGGAGCTGAATGGCTTTACTGAACTCTTAGAAAAGGCCAAGTAATATCATGCATAGATTTAAATGAGCAGAATACAGAGTGTAAGAAGAAAATAAAGAGGGGGGTGTCTTAACAATATCTCATTTCTTTTACAAAGATTGCCAAAACAGATGAAATGGTAATAAGAATGGACATCAGTGTTGATTTCACTTAATGGTCATACTCATTGGATTACAATTCTCAACTGTTCTCTTTCTCTCCCTCTCCCTCTCTGTGTGTCTGTGTGCATGTTTTGGATGAGGTATTACCATTGAGCTAATATTCCCACATTTATGTGAGCACTATTTGTATTATGAATATTGTATTATGAATATTATGAAAAGTTATATCTCTGAAGAATGATGGGCACCTTTTCTGCCCAGTTTATACTGACAATATTGTTTTAAGCATCATTTCTGTGTCTTTTATATTGCTTTTGTACTGTAGTTTATTGTTGGTTATACATTGTATTTAGACATTCCAGAAAAGATGTATCACTTTATTTAACATTCCAATGCATAAAAAATGGAGAGCAAATTCCAACTAAACAGGGATAGGATATAAGTTAGATACAACTATTTTTAGAAGCTACTTTTTCCCTTAATCTGGAGCTATCCCTGAAGGAAAGTTAATATAACATTATATTAGCCAAGTGCATTCACTGTTCTTTGTCAAATGGATTGCAGTTTAATAATTCTGCCTAACAGGACAATCATGGATTGAATTGGGAACACATCTGTGACAATCTGAGTCTTGGGGCAACTTTATTTTCTTTAGGTTCTCTTTACTGGGAAGCCCAGGAAGATGTAAGGGCTCCGTTAATGGAGACTGTCAATTAAGGACAAGTGACTCACAACTAAACTGTCTTGCAACCCTTTTCTGAACCTGACTCAAATTACCCTCAATGTGGTTTGTGATTTAGATTTCTGGAAGCTTGCTTTCTTCCATATAAATTTGTGATTTAGATTTCTGGAAACTTGCTTTCCTCCATATGAATTTTTGCCTTCCCACTTACAGTGACTTTCACAGAAGCCTTTTGCATCTTCCAATAACTCCAAGCAATGTCTATTGGGAAATAAGAAAGAACTGTCATAGGGCTGCTGTCTGATTTTCTGGCTCCAAAATTCTCCCCCAGGGAGCATATGTCATTGTGAATGGTTCTATTTAGATACAACATCAGTGTTTTAAACTGTTTTAACTAAATTGAACTTGAGAGTTGTTTTTATTCTTTCCTTTCTTCCATTTGTTTCAGATATCAATGGCTCCCACACGATTGGCCTTCTTAAAGATTGTGAAGACCTGAAGACACAGAGGCCAGCATGTTAATTTATTAGGGTCCTGGAATGTGTTAAAAGAATGTTTTATGTTCTTGGGTTGGATGGGCAGCCATGAAAATGTAATTAATAAAATAATGGTAACTGTATCAAATAATTTATTAAATAAACAAATATCTGCCCCTTCTGGAGGCAATTTCAGAGCATCGTAAATTATGATCATCTATTCTTAAGATTGCTCACATTCACTCTCAGATAAAAGCCTCAACTAATGTTGAACCATGAGATGGGTGGCAAATAAATTTAATAATAACTAAAAATAAATAATATTCACTAAAATATTAAATAACATTTAATATTATTAAATAATGTTTCTAATAAAATATTAAAGACAAGAAAAATATAACAATAGACCAGGGGTGTCAAACTGCCAGCCCGCGGGCCAGTTGCATCATGTGGAGGCCACGCCCACCTCAGCTCTGGCAATGCAATAAAAGTCGTGATACGTCATGACATGTCGTGTGACACAGCAAGTTTGACACCCATGCAGGGGTAGGCAACCTCAACTCTTTTATGACTCATGGACTTCAATTCCAGCTATGCTGGCCCAGGAATTCTGGGAGTTGAAGTCCATGAGTTATAAAAGAGCCGAGGTTGCTTACCCCTGCAATAGACCATTAAAAAAGAGAGGTTGGCAAGGGTAACAACACCAAGACTGGAATGAAAGAGAAACAGATCCACACAATCCAAAGAGGGCTTCACTTGCCCTCCCCAAAGGTCTGGGTGAACAGTCAGATGTTCATGTCAGATAGGGTCATCTGGATCTTGGGAAAAGATCACTTTCCAGAGTCAAGTGCTGCTAAAAATGCATTTTAATATCCCAATAAGTGACATTATTTAATATAAGGAACCTAAAGCACAGCAACCCTGCTAGATTTATTTGCTTGGGCAGCTGCTGTAGGTGATCCCTTTGCCAATAGTTGTCTGTGATCACTTGTGGGTCTTAGCTGCCTGGATTGTCTAATCTGTGATGGCAGACTAGAAATGTTCAGGCCCTCAGTTGTTCTGTTATTCTGTCCTTTCTCCTATTCTGTTTACTTTCTATTTGAAACCCTTGGGCAAAATGATTTATTCATTTGGGATAAGGTATCCTTAATATGCCAATGATATTCAGTTATACAACTCTATCCTGAGTTCAAAGGAAAATGCACTAGATGTCCTATTTCTTATCCAGAACAGTTAGGACAGTCATTCATGCCTTTGTCAATTCTTTATTCTTAAAGAAAGTTGCAGTTGTGCTGTATCACACTACTGCTGTGGAAGCTACACTGTTTATCAGTAGGTTTCCAAGCACAATTCAAAATTCTGCTTGCCCATTTTAAAGCACTATATAACAAACCACTTTCCCAAGATTAATTGCACCCATTTGATCCATATAGCCAAAGAATATCTGTCAAAGGATGCACAACAGGAAGTGGAATTCTTCGTGACAGCTTGCTTCCTATGGAACAACCCATTTTGTTAAGGATCAATATCATTCTTGTGGCCTACTATAGGCTGATAAATATTGCCTTTTCCAGAAAACCTTTGAGAACTATCAAGCCTTTGATTGTATTATTTATAATGATCTAATTTATATTGCTATTTTATGTATTTATATATTATTAAAATTCTCATTGACATGACCTTTAACTGCACAAAAAGCGACATAATGGGGCAAAAAAAGATTTCTTATGCTCGTTGCCAGCAACTTACAAGCAAAGTCAGTGGGGAAGGCAAGAGGAATTTGGGAGTTGTTCTTGTTCCTAATGCTTTTTTGGTCACCTGAGATCATTCTGTTTCTCTGTTTAGATATGGAAATATATCTGAAAGAATGACCTAATGTGGTACAGGCTGTTTAGTTATTAATATATCTAACCACTTAATCTGCTAAAATTGAGGCAATGGATAAATAGCAGGCAGCCTTCTGAAGGCAGCAATCCTGGAGTGGGGTTTGTGAGAAAGATTCTGGATGGTTGGTATATTTTTGCAAACCTGTTGGTTTTTTATGAAAACTATTTATTTGTTCACTTAACCTGAATTACTGTCAGGTATTGCTGTACACTGTACAGATTTAGTTTTGATTTGTGTAGCACAGAAGCCTGAGATAGCTAAACGTATTAAAAGACAAGCATAAGATTCTTGAATTTCCTTTGCACATTTAAACAGAGCAGCACTGAAATTCCACAGTGACAGTTTACTTTACTATGCAAGCAGAGACTCCTCTCTCTCTCTCTCTCTCTCTCTCTCTCTCTCTCTCTCTCTCTCTCTCTCTCTCTCTCTCTCTCTCTCGTGTGTGTGTGTGTGTGTGTGTGTGTGTGTGAGAGAGAGAGAGAAAGAGAAAGAGAAAGAGAAAGAGAAAGAGAAAGAGAAAGAGAAAGAGAAAGAGAAAGAGAAAGAGAGAGGTGGGGAGGAGAAAGGGAGAGAGAGAACTAAAATATTTAGTGGAAACGTTTAACTTTCAAATGTCCTTAGTGCCTGAAGATCTGAATGGATTTATTGCAGAACTTCATAAGTAAATGAAGAAGATAAAAGAGTTTGAAGTGCATCTTAATTTTCCTTCAAGTATGTCCATCTGACAGCCTGTCTACCTTCCTTCCTATCATCTTTCATCTTTCTGTCTCACTCCTTTTCTCCACAGATTGCGATGATACATACAGAATTATCCCACTTTATCTTCTCAGAGGCACAATTTACACTGAGAAATGCTGATTGGCCCAAGGTTGCCGGCTTCCTGAGCACGATGTCATGTGTTATTTTTAGAGATGCAGTTCATGGGAGTTTGAAACAGAAAAAAATAATACTTTGTATGCTTTTTGCTGTTTATAGTTTTAAAGCTTAAGAAATTTAAGACAGCTTCTTAATTGTTGGTGAAGATGCAGTGTTCTGGGACCAGTGAATTTGCCTTTTTTACCTGACAATTTGCTGTCACAGAAGAAACTTTTTTTGTTTGATCAGCTCAGTAAATCGGTTAGCAAAATATGTTGATTTCACTAGAAAGAATCATTTAATTGAAAGATTACCTTTTTATGATTGGATGTGAGGATGTTTCAGAAGATAGTGCTATTGCAAACATCACTCCTAGAAGTTAGACACCAGAATAAGGGATTATTTTAAGCAGATAATAGTTAATGCATCATGTATAATGGCATATGCAATCTTGTTTTGTCACTTCCAGCTACAGATAGTCCTTGACTTACGACCACAAATGACCCCAGCATTTTTGTTGCTAAATGAGACATTTGTTAAGTGAATCACTACTGTTGTTAAGTTAGTAACATGGTTGTTAAGTGAATCTATCTTCCAAATTGACTTTGCTTGTCAGAAGGTTGCCAAAGGTTGCATGACTCAGGGACACTGCAATTATTATAAATATGAGTCAGTTGCCAAGTCTCTGAAATTTGATCAAATGACCACAGGAATGCTGCAAATGATCATACGTCACAAGTTACTGTAACTTGTAACTTTGAAATGTAACTTTGAATGGTCACTAAACAAACTGTGGTGAGGTGGACTATTTGTATCATGCTACTTGTTTTAATTTATGGCTGCCATGAGAAAAGTTTGATTTCCATTGTGCTGTTCATGGAAGAAGTTCCCTCAAAGTGGTTTTCTCTGAGTTGTAAATGAAATGTGGGAATCTAAGGGAGTTTCTGATCATCAAACGGAGAATTGTACAATGTAAGAGAGGATTCTCTGGGAAGCATTTTAATCATCTTTAAATAAAACAGATAAGTCATGAACTCTATCTATTTGATTTCTGTAGAACAGACATGTCAAACACAAGGCCCGGGGGCCAGATGCGGCCTGCGAAGTGGTTTCATGTGGCCCATGAAGCCAT
Organism: Protobothrops mucrosquamatus; assembly: GCF_001527695.2. Lineage (NCBI taxonomy): Eukaryota > Metazoa > Chordata > Lepidosauria > Squamata > Viperidae > Protobothrops > Protobothrops mucrosquamatus. The sequence goes on along the minus strand of NW_015388227.1, from coordinate 86,256 downwards.
CCTGGAAACAGTGAGGGAACACCCCCTGCTGCCTTGGCCCTGGCCCAGGCCAGCTGGGAGTCAATGTACAATTTTGTGGTGGCCATCTATGCTGAAATGCATTCAGTCTTAGCTCCACAAGGCCATCCAGAAACAGCGAGGTACCAACCCATGCCGCGTTGGCCCCACCCCCTGGGTGCATGCTGGGGAGGTGTCACCCTTTGTGAGGAATGAAGAAATGCACCATGCCTTGGCACTTGCCCCAGTCCCACATCCTTCTGCCAGAGACCCTCAGATCTGTCCCACTCCTGCCCAGACCCCCACAGGCACCCTTGATACGAATGATGTAGAGCTGGCCATGTCCACCCAGTAGGCCACACCCACTCTATCCATGCCCACCCAGTGAGCTGCACCCACCCTGGCCACACCCACCTGGCCCCCCGAGGGCAACCACAATGCTGATGCAGCCCTCAATGAAATTGAGTTTGACACCCCTGCTATAGAATGTGCTTTTCCTTTTCTACATATATCTATTTCTGTATATTATTTGTCATCAATCTGAAACATAAAGAGTACAGAAAAACATTCAGTTCAAGTCTATTGCACATACAAGTGTGGTTGCTATGAAGAAAAAGGTTGGTTAAATTATTATGAAGTGACTATTTTTTTAAAAGAAAGCAGTGAGGAAACAGTTATAGTAAACAGTTACATATTCAAGCATGGAATAATAATTTGAGGAAATGTTTTTAAACCTCATTGTGTGTAATGATTCTGACCATCTGAAGATTTTAAAAAAATGGTTATGGATCATTATGTCATGGTTCCGACTAATGAAACACTTCAAACAGCGTTGACACATTAACGTTTTGCATTTTTGCTTATTTTTAAAAATCACCTTATTGATCAAGCAAAAAGAATAACCAGGTTGATCATGCTAAAAGAAAAATCCCAGATAATGTTGACACAAGTAGCTTTACTAGGCTAGCTGAAGTTCTTAAACTTAATCACAAGGAAAATTAAAAAAATAACAGTAAAATTCAGGTAGGAGAAAGGAATGCAAGGCTGTAGTCAAATTAGTAATAGTCTTAACTTGAAATGTTGGACTAGATTGCAAATATGGATATGAATCCAGTGATATCAATATATCCTAAATTCTCCTAAAAAATTCAGACAGCAAATAACTGCCTGAAATAAAAATACCATAGTGACATAAAGTTCACATGTCAGTGATTGTTTTTACTACCTCTAAAAGTCCTGCCTGAGAAACTTGTTTTTCATTTCTCTCTTTGTCTTTCTAAATGGCTTTATAAAATATAAAGGTCTTCCCACATTGTAAATACTGTATTAAGCCATTTGTATGAATATAGAATTTAATGTCCTTAACCTTAGATTTTCATTACTTACAAATTACTGATACTTTAGTTTTAAGCAATTAAAACAAGTAATGATTGACTTATTGCCTCTATAATCATCTGCCATGCGATAATGGCACTAAAAGAGAGTCTATTTAACATAATAGAATAAAGACCATTTGAAACGGTTTTGTGCTGAGACAGCATTACTGAGACAGTAAGTTTTTATAGCAGTTGAGTTCTTGATGCTATAGTAAAAGCAAATAGGCTTTCCGTTACTGCAAGGCACTCATATAGTTCTGGTGGGATAAATTGCAATTTGAAATAGAAAACAACCACGTTGAAACAAATTCTGCATTTATGCTTGAAAAGCAAAACATCTGTGTTTTCAGAAATATTTCCCTGTTTAGAATTGCCCATACAATAGAATCTAGAGTCCAAAGAAAACCACATGCTCTATGTGAATATCTATTCTTTATAGTACTAGACTTGTCCTCATTCAGTAGGAATCTTTTTTTCCCTTTCATACTCACAACCCAAATATAAATTGGAAAAAAAAATACCCAGAATGGATTTAAGGCATGCAAAAAGAGAGGCAATCAGACTTACCATAGATTCTGTCCATTGGGGAAAGAGATTATATGAGATTATAATTCCCTATTTTTTTTTAATGGAAAGCCAAATTCAGTGCCCACTTGAAACAGTACGCTCTCATGCAAAAAAAAGAGATTGAAGACTGAGTGTCTTGAATGATATTTGTAAAAATACAAGTAACAATTACTAGTAAAATAAAATCATCATCATATTGCATCCTGGCTTTAATTATACTGCAAAAATAATGTGTAAGAAAGTTCAGGAGTCTGAAAGATAACACTGCCCAATGGATAGGAAAAAAATCCCTGAAAAAAGGGAAAGGTTAAAAAAGTGAACATGTAGAAGAGCTTAAGGCAAAGATTGGTGAGAAAAAGTGAACATAGAAGTTGCAAGACAAAGATTCATGAGAAAATCTTACTATGAATGTACAATACACACACTTCCCTAAAATAAGGTAATACTGGTCAAATGTTTGGTTGGTTGGTTGGTTGGCTGGCTGATTGGTTGGTTAATATATTTCAGGTTTATATTGCTCCAATATAAAACTCGTTTGTTACCAAAATGTATATACCATTTAAAATATCGAAGGAACACTGCTAATGAACTAATAATTACTTGTGAAAGCTTCAGTTAATCGTTTCCAACCAACCAGCTAACTTACTTTAACACATTCTTCACATGGAACATCATTTCACAAATTGCAAAGGCTTCTCAAAAAAAAACAAAAACTCTGAATTTCCACCTTTTTCAGTTTTCCTGGATAAAAGAAGAAACCCATTTTTCTTTTAGGTTGGGATGGAGGACAGACCCAGACATGTACTAAAGTCATTGTTAAATTGTGTGCGTACATGTAAGAGTACCCTCAATGTGCATTAGGTTCATATTGATAGATTTATTGTTTGGAAATTATCTGTCCTACAACATCAGTAATTCTAAAATAATAAGGGCAAAGGTCCGTAATTAAAATGTCATATTGCTCAAAACAATGTTCTCAGCTAACATTATTCTTGCTGTTTTATTCAATCTATTTGACAGAGTTCCATGTTAATCTTTTTTCTAAGTGAGATTTATTCCTTAGCAAATAAATAGCTTCCAGCTTATTTAAACTGTAACATCTAGGAATTCTTAGTCTGTGCAATGATATACCTCTATTCAGCCCATAGAATATAATCAGGCCATTCTCCAAGTAAGTGTGTATAGGATTTAAGCTATTTGTTTATTTTATTTACAAACTTTATTTATTAACCACATTTTTTCCTGCCCATTCTCTGTATTTCTATACAGGTAGTCCTCGACTTACGACCAAAATCGAGTCTAAAATTTCTGTTGCTGAGACAGGTATTAATTTTGCTCCATTTTACGACCTCTCTTGCCACATTTGTTAAATGGATCACTGCAGTTGTTAAATTAGTAACATTAAGTGAACCTGTCTTTCCCATTGATTTTGCCTGCCAGAAGGTCACAAAAGATGATCACATGACACTGAAACAGTCATAAGTATAAATCAGTTGCCAAGCATCCAACATAAGTATAAATCAGTTGCCAAGCATACAACATAAGTATAAATCAGTTGCCAAGCATGCTACAACAGTCGTAAGCGTGAAAAAGGGTCATAAGTCACTTTTGTCAGTGCCATTGTAACTTTGAACAGTCACTAAACAGACTATTGTAAGTTGAGGACTTACCTGTATTAGGCTGTCCAGCACTATCACTTTGCACATTCAACATTTAGCATATCAGGCAACATTCAGCTACAGTCTTCTCACTAAAAGCTCATGCTTTGTTGTCATGAATGAGGAGGCACTTTTGCTCTTCAGAAAATATATTTTATTACTCATTATTTAAAAAAGGGGAAAGAAACCTATTTCCCTGAAAATGTTGCATTATAGTAAATTATGTTGGAAAATATTTTAAAAGCAATTTTAAATTTGTCCAACCTTCGAGGCCACAATATATTTAATGGCGAGATTATGTGACTTTGGAGAGGCTTGTATTTGCATTCCCTAATGTGAACAAATAGATTCCTTTTTGAGCCCTAGCTATAATGTATCTTAGATGGCTTGCCTGTCTGTTATTTGAGTGCCTCGCCTAACAATGTAAAGCACATATTTAACTTCTTTATTAAAAGTGCATGCTGTACTGTCCAATTATATGGTTCATGTTTGAGCTGTGTTGTTTTCCACTGAGAAATGTTAAGGACATATTAAAAAGAGAGAAAAGGGTTTTGAATGCTGACTGAAGAGGTGCTGTGTTGAAATCTAGAAAGAATCTGTTATTGCACATATGCTCTTTATGCAAGTGTAGCCATGTGATTTCTTTTAAGAAGTACTGTCTATCTATGCACTGCATCTGGAATTGCATTCTGACTCAGGTCATTAAGCCAGAGGAAAATGAGATATTCTGCTGTATGAAAACAAAGTATGGATGTTTATAAAGCTTACAGTGCTATACACCATGCTATCCTTTTTTATCGTCGCTTCTTGGTTTTATGCTTCTGCTGTAGCAAAGTCTAACAAGGGTCCAATAATAACAAATGTTATGCAGATTAAATCTGATAATACACTGTTACTAATTGAGCTGCGTGTGCCCAATTATGAAAGTAGAGTCCTAAAGAATTTAAATGCTCTTGTGGAAATGAGGCTCCTAGTTAGCAGTACCACGGTATCCGCCAAGCTAGCCCAACCGTGTTTCCGTTTGAAAACAGTATAGCAAATGCCAGCTAATTATGGAGAAAGTTAGGAATTATCCAGCAATTTGGGGTTGGCAAATTGGCTACAAGTACCTTTCACAGTTTCTCCCTGCAAATGCAAGACACTGTTCTGCTTTTCAGCTCTATTCAAGAGAAATTCTCACTTCTGTTTTACTTTTTACTGCCTTTGAAGTATCTCTAATATGCCTTCATCTTTTGAAGGCTGTTGGATTGCTTTGTTGTAGATATTTTAGTAAATAAGCCCCAGTAAATTAAGATATGGTTTGACCTACTCCCTAACAGATGTAGATAGGGTTCCAGAATTATCTAACAGTTCCAAATGGGCTTGGACAATTTTATGCTTCCAAAGACTGCTGGAAGTTTGGCAGATGAAAGTCAAGACCTGATGTCAGCATAATGGTAAATCTCAGCTCTCCTGACACTTCATCCTGTATGGAGGACCTTGCTTACAGCAGAAGCTCATTTACACAACATAGCTACATAAGATAAAAGTTATGAACGTAAAACTTGCTTATTCAGTATCTTTTGATTGGGAGCAGCCCAGAGGTGATTATATAACATATTTGACATATTATTTCATTTTTTCCCAGTCTTCAGAGTGAGAGATACTTGCCCAGTATTTACGTAACAGCGTTGTCTAGCCTGAAAACTGCTGATTCCCACCTCACTAGCTTAAATCTTTAAAATGAGCCATTATTTCCATAGTTTGACACTGATATGGCAAGAGAATATTTCTGATGATATAAGATTTCTTTCTTTTTTAAAAGAAGCTTCAGGAACTAAGAAGAGTCACCACTAGGGGAGAATCATAAAAGCATAGATCTGGTAAAGGCCCTTTAGTGTACTAGGTCCTGCCCAGTACTCAGGATAGCAATCCAAACCTAAGCCTCCCAGAGGCAGTGAAGGGAAGCACCTCTCTGAATAGTTCTGGATCTCTAGATCAGACTGCCCTTTCGGTTAGAACGTTTTGTCAATCTTTCTGTTACATGAATCCATGACTTCATGTCATGTATTCTGCAACTATGGAAAACATAGTTATACTTCTTCTGTGTGGCTTCTTTTCAGAGTATTGGAGGTTCTAATGAGACATAGAGTCTAATGGATAAACTCCCAGAGTTGTTCATGTAAGTCTCTGTTACTAGCGGAAACACTAGTGATAATGTGACAGTGAGCTCACTCACGTGGTGCACTATGTATATTCTGGGATAGACCTATTGCTCCTCCAAAGGAATGCCTCCCCATTATGTAGAGAGCACTTCTATCTCATATTGTTTGCTCAAATGGGAAGGGTTATTTTTATGTTGTTTCTTTCACCAAATTGCTCTGTTCTTATTGCAGTATAAATGATAAAAGGCTAGATATCTTGCGATCCGTGCCTGTATTTGACTTTTGATTTACCACTGAGTAGTTTAAATGAAAATGGCTTTTATTATTTATTCTGATGTGTGTGTGTGCATGTGCATGTACATATGTATGTATATGTTCATGTGTGTGTTTGTTTACTTCTTTATACTTCAGAGTGGCTTGCAATAAAAGCAAAGACAATGAAAACACCATGAAAATGAGTAAGTAGTCTGGAGAATATATGATTAATACTTATTATTAGCCTTCTCTTTCATAAATTTATCTCAACCAATTTTCCAAAATGGTAACCATCTCAATCAATTAGTCTTTCTTTAAGATGGTCCAAGATCAGTACAAAATCAGTTAAAGTAGATATGTCAAACTCGCGACGTCACATGATGTCGCACGACGTATCGGAGCTTTTTCCCTATTGTCAGCAATGAGGTGGGCGTGGTTTCCTCATGATGCATCCGGCCCATGGGCTGGCAGTTTGACACCCCTGAGTTAAAGCAACCTAAATACAATCCCAAAACATATAATTACATTTTAATAGCCTAATACATGGAATTATTAACAAATGTGGCTATGATGTAGCTTTTCGGTTAAGACCCCAAATTAGCAGCTAAGTAGGTCATTTTAGGACATCTGTCATTTAAGAAAAGATCTAAGCAACATTGATCAAGATTGCTAGGCAGTCTTTCCAAAAGAGTGTGAATTAATTGAGAGTGCAGGTCTGCATGGATTTTACACATTAGAAAATAATATTTTAAGAATTCATGTTCATCAGAACTCAAGGACATTGCCTAAGTGCTACAGAAATTCCTTTTTATCTGCTATCTATAATTGCAGAGGAGAGAGTATTAAAATCTTCTCTGGAAAAAACCCAGTGGTTATAGCTATAAGATAATTTAAATAAACAGGTTATGGTTCCCTTGATTCATTGAAGAGATGATATAATCTTGAAACTGCTGCGGTAGTTTAATATCTTCTTATATTGTTTAGTAACTTTGTTGTAACCCACATATGGAAGGATATCAGGGAATATGCCAAGGTGAAACAATCCATTAGTTATCACTATATACCATCTAAATATAAATTTATCACACACGATAGAATGGGCAGAAGCCCTGTGGGAGATACATTGTTTCTAAGTCAATAAGATATGATTAGTTGTCAAGCTCTTGTTTCAGTGCAAGTCAGCCCAGCTTCTTGTTTAAATATGTACAGCATTCGAGAAACTTCCGGGGGTAGAGATTACAGCTCTCAGAAAATATGAATGCACTATTTCCTATGGTTGGAATTACACCAGGATACATAAAAGAAAATTAACGATGAGTTAGAAAGAATCTAGAAAAATGAAAGGACTCTGGATAAAGCGATTCTACACTTTTGTAATCAGAACATTGTCAGACCAATTCCCACATTACCATGGTAAGTAGAAAAAGCTTATGAAATACTGGAAGTTAAATATGCTAGTGAGTTAAGAGCTTTTATTTAGGGACTGGGTGAATTATTTTACATAAAAAATTCCATTACATGATAATTACAATGCTGAAATAAAAATGAAAACATTTTTAAAAAGTACACTATTACCAGCTTAATCTGATAATGGATATGGGTTCCTTCCTGTTTTTATAAATAGCATACTTCTAATACTTATCTTCCAGACACAACAAGCATAATAATTGCATGTTTAGGGCAGTTCGAGCATAAGGCAAATACAATCTAAGCAAGCAGGATTTTTTTTTTTTTTTTGAATAATTGTACACTCTGTCATATGTGATTGCTTAAGTGGTGTGCAGTGGAGAGCATGAAAACTAAATAAACAATGCAAACCTTTTTTTAATTAAATAAGAGCACTATTATACTCAGTTGCTTTGATTTCAATTGTTCATAAACTTCAAAGGGGAATCTAAGCTTTTCATGTTTGTAACATTTGGTCTACTTTGTTTTCCTTGGATTATACCACATGAAGCAAAAGCTTAGGAGAAACAGTAATTTATGGATTACTACAGTCCTCTTGCTACAAAGAATGAAAAGTAAGGCATGGCTATCACATCACCATCTGCTTATAAACTTGCTATTATCATCTTCTATTTGACTAACTACAACATTGCAGATATGAGTAAAATATCAAGGACTCTCTCTTTTTAAAACAGTAAATAAGTTTGCCTACTTTCTTCCTTACATAGCTTATTGGCCACTCCAATCAATCAAGTCTGAGTGGCATACAGTTCCCCCAATTTGTAATTTGGGCTTGAAAACAAACAAATAGTCAAATTTAACCTTAAAACCATACCCTGTTAATAACATTCTAAATCTATTCCTGTGTTTATTGTGTATTTGATTGCCAACATGTGCATGCCACCTGCTACTGCAGTTCCAGGTGGCTCACAATATATGGAGCTTAAAGGCCCATAAAAATTAACAAACATTAAAACAGAAAATGCTGCTGCTACAGCAGTGGTTAAAATCTTCCTGTCTTCACCAGTTTTCTAAAGGTCAAAATAATAAAGGTTAGCCTGACCTTAGAAGTTTGCTACTGAGAATGTCTTTCTAGGGATCCCAGATGGCCTTTTCTCCAAAGACATCACAGAGGATGGTCATGGCTAGATCTTGTAAAGTGGGTGGATTCTACTTGGAGAAATCAGCCCTGAAGCTAACACAAACCCAGTTGTATAAGGTTTGATAGGTAACCATCAAAATCTTCTACGGGGGTCTAAATGCTTATCGGCAACTGCTGCAGATCCTGCAAAACAGGTCTTATTCTGCTGAACTAGCTGCTATTGGACAATAATGATCTGTTGTGTTTTGGCCCGCTGTACTTTCTGAACTGCTTCAAGGGAAGCTCTACATAAAATGAATTACAGCAGTCTAACAAAGCCATGACATTGACAGCCTTTAATGCTTCCAGGTTAAATATTCTTCTAAATAAAGTGGTAATTGTGTGGATTGTTTCACACGGTCAAGAAATGCACCAGGAAAACGCTCTCCCTCTTATCTTTTCCAACTGTCAGGTTTTATAATGTAATCAGAAACCTTTCCATAAATGTTAACTGCACATTTTAGGAAAATCAGTAAGATTTAGATAGCGGTAATAGTTCCAGGCCAGAAAATCAAAATGAAACAAAAATGGGAATATTTTCTATGGGTCTTGTGCTTAATTTAAAACATTATCTTTTGGTTAGGACCTTCTCAGAATTGGTTATAAGAGAAGCGGCTATATAAAATAATTTGCTTTATAGGGACAAAAAATACAGTGTTTCCTGTGGAGTGTTCATTTTTTGTGAATTTAGGTATGAATCTAAGGTATTGCTTTGGATTCTATGTATGAAATGAGTTCTGGTTGCTATTAGCTAGCATGAAAAAAGTGCAGTGCTATCATTTTACTTCTCAACAAAATGGTCAAGAACTACCTGTATAGAAATACAGAGAATGGGCAGGAAAAAATGTGGTTAATAAATAAAGTTTGTAAATAA
>NW_015388227.1:60113-73375 GCF_001527695.2 Protobothrops mucrosquamatus | reverse complement strand
CCTTCTCCTTCTCCTTCTCCTTCTCCTTCTCCTTCTCCTTCTTCTTCTTCTTCTTCCAGTTTCAGCTGATTTAAGTAAAAAGTCATGTTCAATGTTGTAGTTGTTATTTGGTTGTCTGGGTTCTCTAAATTCTCAATGTGGTGTGTATGTAGGTCTTCAGCACCTTCCATCTTAGTTTTGCTTCCTTCAGTTTCTGTTGCTGTTAGAATTACAGGAAATTACAGACCTATCAGCCTGACCTCAATACCTGGGAAGATTCTGAAAAAGACAATCAAACAACGAATCAGCAAACACCTATAGGCAAACAAAGTCATTACTAAAAGCCAACACGGGTTTGTCAAAAACAGATCATGCCAGACAAATCTTATTGCATTCTTTGACCAAGTGACAAAATTAGTGGACCAGAGGAATGCTGTGGATATAATTTACTTGGACTTCAGTAAAGCATTTGACAAAGTAGATCACAACCTCTTGCTTAATAAGATAAAAAAATGCGGGCTAGACAGCATCACCACCAGATGGATCCACAGCTGGCTGACCGGCCGTACTAAGCATGTGGTCCTCAATGGAACCACATCTACATGGAGGGAAGTGTGTAGTGGGGTGCCCCAGGGCTCTGTTCTGGGCCCAGTGCTCTTCAACATCTTCATCAACGATCTGGACAAGGGGATAGATGGGGAACTCATCAAATTTGCAGACGACACCAAGCTGGCAGGAATAGCCAACACTCCAGAAGACAGGCTTAGATTACAGGAGGATCTGGACAGACTTGAACACTGGGCGCTATCTAACAAAATGAAATTCAATGGTGAAAAAAGTAAGGTTCTACATTTAGGCAAGAAAAACCAAATGTACAGGTATAGTATAGGGGGTACCTTGCTCAATAGAAGTAACTGTGAGAAGGATCTCGGAGTCCTAGTGGACAATCATTTAAATATGAGCCAGCAGTGTGCTGTAGCTGCCAAAAAAGCCAACACAGTGCTAGGCTGCATTAACAGAGGGATAGAATCAAGATCACGTGAAGTATTAATACCACTTTACAATGCCTTGGTAAGGCCACACTTGGAATACTGCATCCAGTTTTGGTCACCACGATGTAAANTAATTATATTTTAAGTTAAAAACAGGACATGGAGGCATATAAGTCAAAAGATATTGATAAATGTTTTAACCTATTGAGTTATAACTAGCAATGTATTCAATTGAATGTGATATAATAACCAACGGAAACAGAGAGGAAATTTTTGATGATGTAACCTGACATATGTATGAAAGTGCTTGTTATTGGACTATGGATTACCCAATCACCATGTTGCTTCCTTAATAGCTTTGTAAAATTGGAAAATTAATAAAACTTGTTTTAAAAAAAATTAAAATAAATCACATTCCCCAATTAGCTTGAAGCGTAGGCTTCCTCTCCGGTTCTCCAGGCCTGCCAAATCCTTATCAGCTCTGGTTACAATAACCTTGTTTCTCACGGTTTTGTGTGTTATGTTTAGCTGGACTCTCATTCACATCATCCCTCCCAGCATCATCTAACTCTAAAAGCAAAAGGAAAAAGATGGCTACATTTCCATCTGTTGTCAATGCAAAAACATCCGATGTTAGCAGCGTTGACATCTTTCTTGAATACATGCTTTTGAAAAATAATTTATTTAGGAAATACTGTTCATAATATACTGGAAACCACCTCTTATACAGCTGGTTCTGAATTTAATGAGATATATTGAAGATGTATATCCACCTGTTATTTCTAGCAAATGGATCTTGATATTGCCATTGTTTCAGCAATGTAATTTGTTGCTAAATGAAACTAAGCAAGACTCTATTGTGTCTCCCAAAGTATTTTTCATAATTAATGAAGCTTTCTTTCTTAGCAAACTTCCTAAAACTATAATGTCATACACAGCTGCTGATAAATAAGGCCACCTTGTTTGTTTTTCATTAAAAATTTTCAGTACCATAAAAGTATACAAAATTAAAAGAATTTTAAAATCAGTATAAACAACGACACCCCCCCCAAAAAACCGGAATAGAATAACAGAGTTGGAAGGGATCTTGGAGGTCTTCTAGTCCAACCTCCTGCTCAGGCAGGACCCTATACCATTTCAGACTAATGGTTGTCCAATCTCTTCTTAAAAACTTCCAGGAGTGGAGCATTCACAACTTCTGGAGGCATGTTGTTCCACTGATTAATTGTTCCGTCAGGAAATTCCTTCTTAGTTCTAGGTTGCTTCTCTCTTTGATTAGTTTCCATCCATTGTTTCTTGTCCTGCCTTCCAGTCCTTTGGAGAATACATTGACTCCCTCTTCTTTATGGCAACTCATCAAATATTGGAACACTGCTATCATGTCACCCTTAATCCTTCTTTTCATTAAACTAGACATACCAAATTCCAGCAACCGTTCCTTATATATTTTAGTCTCCAGTCCCCTAATCATCTTTGTTGCTCTTCTCTGCACTTTTTCTAGAGTCTCTTTTTTTTACATCATGATAACCAAAAATGGATGCAGTATTCCAAGAGTGGTCTTACCAAGGCATGTGATCTTAATTCTATCTCTCTGTTAATGAAGCCTAGGACTGTGTTGAAATTTTTGGCAGCTGCAGCGCACTGCTGGCTCATATTTCAGTGATTGTCTTCTAGGACTCCAAGATCCCTCTCATAATTATTACTACTGAGCCAAGTACCACTTATACTATATCTGTACATTTGTTTTTTTCTTGCCTAAATGTAGAACTTTAGTCAAGATCCTTCTCTATCTTAAGCCTATCTTCTGGAATGTTGGCTATTCTTGCCAGCTTGGTGTCATCTGCAAATCTGATGACTTCCCCATCTATCCTCTCATCTAAAGGACAAAAAAAAAATGAAAAGAAAGAAAACAAAGAATTTGACTTCTATCCTTCTTTCTATCAAGTAATCTCCATCTCATTATTTCCTCTTCCTCTTTGACTCTGTTTAATTCCCCAAATCCATAAATCATCAATTTGGTCTTTTCTTCTTTCAACAAAAAAAATGTCCATATAAGGCTTCCAGTTTTTTTTTAAAAAGTATTTATTTTATTTTATTTTTTTGCCCTGACCAAACTGATTAGCTTTGCCATTTCCCCAAGCTCCCTCAAGTCCTTCTGAATTCAATGGCACTAATTTAGGACCTCAGCCTAAATTACTGATTAAATTCCCAGTCCATATCCATTTTTCACGTATTTCATCAAACGTTCATTCCATCCAATTGATGTTTCAGCCTGTGAATAAAAAAGAAAAAAAGAAAAGAAATAGGAAATTTCACATTTATTTCTACAGTGTTCATTCTAGCATACACAGTCTTGGCACAACTTCCCTAATATGAACATTTCTATATAGGTTTCTATATATGCTCTAATGCAGTTTTTGAGCCAGGAAATGTGCTGTTAAAACTTGGAGAAATGTACAATAGGTGGTATGTTATTAAGTTTAATTCATTCTATTTATTTCAAAAAGCAAGAGTCTCCTGCACTATTACCTGTTGGGTCTCCTAAAACCACTCAGAGTAAAATAGCATTTTTAAAGTGTGTGTGTGTGTGTGTGTGTGTGTGTGTGTGCATTGCATGAATGAATACATTCTTGCTTTCCAAGAGAATACAATGGCTAGAAACATGAGTACATTACAAGTATATCATTTCACTGAAAATCTTAATTTTCAGATTTGCTTTTTTTTAAAGTCCCAAATTTATTGTATGAAAACTGCACTTTCTGTCACATCTAAAGCTGTTCTTGTTCATAAAGCTCAGTAAAACAGTTTAGAATATTGCTTTGAACCTGCACCAGATGTTAAAAGTATTAACAACAAAATGGCTTTTTAACTTTAAATGCTACTTAAGGCAAAATGCTAAACTGATTTGTACAACTATATGAGAAAGAAACATAACTATTTATGCATTAAGCAAATGATATAGTCATCATATTTTTTATTTCAAAGTCCATCCCAGACCCTTTTCTTTATTAAATTCCAATTAAAATTTAGTTGGAGGACAGTAGTTAGAAATGAAAACCTTACTTTAAAAATTAAGTCTACCATTAGCTGTTAGGAAGGTACAGAACTTTCTGTATTTGGCGTCTATTAATATTTTGAATACTATTGTACTTTTTAAGAGTGGGAAAATTCTCATGTGGGATTATTAAATCAGTTGATTTGCATTCTAATGAGAACAAATGTTTGGGATTGCATTGTTAAAATGCTAAAATGGTGTGTGTATAATTATTCTGCAGCTTACATTTACAGAACAACTCTCCCCAAACCTTTAAAAAAATAGCTAAAGAGACAGCACATACAGTACCAACGGCTGGAGGGGAGGTGATTAGGGTAATTTAAACTGTTCACAAATGACTTCACGACAGAATCAAATGCATTTCTTTGCTTTTGCTGGGCTTCTTTCATTATCTTTAAACAGCCTGCTGCAATGCCTGATCCCTCAAGAAGACTCACCAAAGTCTTTTTCAGTGGACAATTTCCCTTTGTATTGATTCATCGTTTTGCAATTCCATTCTAAGCTGACTCCCTCCAATGCTTTGCCTGCATTTGTCTATTTTGTAACAGCTCTGTTTTGTCTTCTAATACCTTTAGCTTTATCACATCAAGTCAAGCTTTCAAACATTAATCCCTTCATGCTTTAATTTCATATTCTATTACCAGACAGAATGCAAAGATTGTTTCTTTATCTCTCTCTCTTTTATTTTTCCCCAATAGGGAATAATGCCTTTGGCTACTCTTTGGCCATTCTGCCTTCATTTCTACAAGCTTTATGTTAACCACCAGACCCAAAATCTTCAAATGAATAGTGTTTTTATATTCTCTTGTTTAAAGGAGTGTCGGCATTTTCACTATTTCCCCCCTAAAACAATACATGTATAGCACACAGAAGTAAAAGAGTTTATTTTGCAGATCTTATAGGCCTTTCCAAACAAAGCCTGCTTGTGCGATGTAGCTGAAACTAGCTGCTGTCAATTTTTTTCCTACCGCCTTGTGAATTGTTTAGATTGAAACAGGAAGACAAATAAATGCTGACACTACTACTATTACTCTATGGTAGAGGAAACCTGGTTGTGAAAATTCATAAGAGAGTGTTACCTAAACAAACACTGAAGCAGTAGGCATGAGCTTAAATGGACTCCAGAAGATGGTAGAGGACAGGAAGGCTTGGAGGAATGTTGTCCATGGGGTCACAATGGGTCGGACACGACTTTGCAACTAACAACAATAATCTAAACAAAAGAGTATTCATAACTATTAAAGTATCCTTAAAAAAATCCCATATGAATTCAACAGGACATTTGTATAGATACATATGTATTTAACAAGACTTTGTAAATTAATTTGAGTAATTTAATCTTATTGGAACAAATATCTCATACTTTAATACCTGATACTAATAGAATGTTTTTGTTTTTGTATTATTGTTGTTGTTGTTGTATGGTGTTTTTACAGTAGCCAGGAGACCACAATGCTGTTGCAGAGTAATAGTTTGGCTTGCCAAGGAACTAGCCCTATTATAGGAAATACTTGCACGCTTCCCAAGGTGTGCCACGGGAGGGTGAACTGGCTTTGCACCAGAGAGAAAGATAAACAACTCCTGCAGCATCACCCAAGGTCCCCCTCTTTCCCAGAGCTGCCTCACAAATGGGTACTGAATGCCTACACAGAGCACCAGCTCGTCTCCCCACCAAAGTGGTACCTATCTATCTACTTGCATAAAACATGCTTTCAAACTGCTAGGTGGACAGAAGCTGAGGCAAGTTATAGAGCTTACCCTGGCACACAGAGCTAGGGCTCAAACTACCAGAACTGAGACTATCTCCAGCATCATTAAGCCACTGAGCCACCATCCCTTCACTCTGTTTTATTAGATATTGCTTGACTCCAAATAATTCTGGGAGTTCATATTACACCACGCACTATAAAAGCAATATTTTATTTATTTATCAAATCTGTATAGCCACCCATCTCATAAGAAGTGACTCTGGGTATTGTACAACAATCAGATAAAACCAATTAAAACACAATCATTATAACACTGTAACATTGTTTCAGGTGTGACATCAACCAAGGTTGGCAGTGTGACAATTCCCAGATGACATTTGTCACATTGCCAATCTCAGCTGATACCTGAAACCTAGCTGGGTGTATCTCCAAATAGATTATCTCCCCTTCTGAATCCTTTCAGTAATACAAGTCAGGTTGGCCATCTCATCCATGACTAAATCATTGATGAGGGAGGCCTTATTACAGATTGATCTGGCTTTTAGAAGCAGTAGCCAGAATCCAGGGCCACTGAATGTTTATTGACAGAATACTGGAAACAAAGCTGGATAAGGCAATGGTCTTGAGCTCCCTGAGAGCAGTCCACTCCTTTTCTACCATCCAATCTCCTCCTATCACTACAGTAATCCTATTACCTCCACTCCTACATGGCAGCTCCATCCCCAAATCCACCCCCCCCAAAGATCAAGGACCTCTCACTGTCATCCCCAATCAATTTAGGGAGGGAGTCAATTTAGCTTCACTAGGTCTATCAGAGTACCCAGCTATCACTTATCCACAGCCATAGCATTCAAACACATTACCACAACTCATTCATACAAACTAACTCTCACAGGAATTCTCACTTGCTCATCCCATCAGCTGGTTGTCTTCTATTCACCCACCAACAATTCCTCATCTAACTCTTACCTAGAAGGAAGAATCAGAGTCAGATGAACCATGCCCTTCCTTCCTTCCTTCCTTCCTTCCTTCCTTCCTTCCTTCCTTCCTTCCTTCCTTCCTTCCTTCCTTCCTTCCTTCCTTCCTTCCTTCCCAGAGTTACGCAGGGTAAGACAAAAGTGCCATCCATGGGGGCAGGATTCACAGCACCCTGCCGTTCTACTATGCAAGCACAGCACCACCAACCGAAAACCCCAATAATAATAAGAAAAAAACCCACAAACACCTACTGTACTGGCCTTTTATAAAACCCTAAAGACCTGACCTGATTCTTGGTTGTATTAGTAATTTGGTTTTGCTGTTTCTTTGCTGAGTTGTATTTTAATTTTGGAAGTGCTTGTAATTGTTTTCATTTTAATGTCACTTGTTGAGATAGTGGCTATATAAATTAAATAAATAAAAACAAACAAGCATAAGAGAAAAAATTAGTACCATTATTCCTTATTCTTTGAAGGATATTTGTATAATAATGTTTATCCCATTAATGTGCCAAAGGTTTATATATATATATATATATCACTTACAGAACATTTTTTCCTCTCTTGTCTTTATGGTTGCCAAATGAATAATTAGAAGACGAATCTGTGGATTCCACCATGGAGAAGAAAGCAATACTATCTCCTAAAAATCAAATGGAACCCAAAGGGCAAGATATTCACACTATCTTAATAAACTAAGAAAAACAACAGCACTGGTATAGAAAGAGGATTTGGGGGCTTTAAAAACGCTGAGATCAGACCTGTACTCAATTCATTTAGAAAAAATGTTCTCTCTTAGTTTCTTCCTTAAAAAAACTGCTGCTACTGCATGAAAACTCAAGATTGGGCTTTTCTTTACTTTGATTTGATCCTCCCACACAGCTGACTGTTAGGAAAACCCTTTGTAACTGTACTTTTGAAATATTGATTTATGTTCTAGCTTTCCCCTAGGAAGCAGAAACCAAGTTCAAATGGAGAGTTTTTCCATCTAGAAATTTCGTTGAAATTCAAACACCATTCTCTGCTATGTTGCCACAGCATACTTAAATGGGTCATATGTGGAGATTGTTTATATCATGTGAGCATTGTATCCCCAAAAATGTTTGAGTTATTTAGGCTTTAACTATTGTCTCCTAGTTGGCTGTGTCATATGAACAGAGCAAAATGTTATCTTTTAGTTCCAACTATCAACAGAGAAAGGAAATTATTTGGCAAGTCTATAAAAAGAGGATTACTCTAGGAATCCCATCTCTCTCTTTCTCTTTCTTTAACACCCCCCCCCAAAAAAAAACAATTACAGAGGAAGTTGAACAATGAAAAAAAAGTGGAGTAAGCTCCTGCCAACTCTGATTGGGTTTGCAATCAAGGTTTACAATAATAATTCCCAGGGATCAGCAAATATGCCAGGATGGTAGTCAGCTAAGTCAGTCATATCATTTCAACAACATTTCTCATGGATGCCCCCAAAGCAGGCTCAAATGAAAGAGAAGAGCCTGCTTCAGGAACTTAGTAGGAGGGCATGGTAGAGCATCTGGAAGACATGGTGGACTCTGAACCAGGAGGAGATGGGCAAGAAGAGGAGGGGAGACCAGGACTTTCAGTAGGATCAGATGAGCAGCTGGATGAAATGCGAAGGAAGAAATGCAGCTGCAGCCAAGAAGCTTGAAAGGCCAGTTAGAAATAGAGAGCAGAGAAGGGGCACAGCTGCAACTGATGAGCAGGGATGATGAGGAGCTGCCTGCTCTCAGGGTCCTAGGGTGTACAGGGTTGAGAGAAGAGAAGTGCAATGGAGGTTGGTGAGGCTACTTGCAAAGAGGCAGCCTCATCCCTTCTAAATAGTTGCACTGGCTAGGAGCTATTTATCCTTGCAAGTGGAGCAGAGAGGAAACATATGTAGAACTCTTCCATTTTGTGTTTGTCCAGCCTCTGTGTACCTTGTCTTGGAACTTCACCTTTGACTGTTTCTGGACTTTGCCTTATGGGATTGGATTTTGGCTTATGGGATTTGTGTTTTGGACCATGGATTTTTCTTTACTGGATTTGCTGCATGTTTTCCCTGACTTGGGAAAGAGGATTCATTGGGTCTTGTTCTGGTTCCTGTGTGGGGAATCCTGAGGAATACTATTTGGAGCTGGTGAAGTCTCAGAACAACTTCAAACCCTTGGGGTGTGTGCGTATGTGAGTGAGACAGAACAGTATTTAATGTGATGCTTCTTTAGCCTATCAGTGTATTGTATGTATTCAAGTAGATTACTTCCTTAAGATCAGTGTGTGTTGAACCCATCCCATACTTTCCTATGTTTCTACATTATCCTGAACCTAAATGATCAAACATGATCCTCCCTCTATTTAATATTGATTGGAAAGGTTCACAGGAAATCTGCCCTCACCAAATCTACATGATCAGTTTAGGATTTGCATAAAGTTTAACTCCCTTTTTGCCCTGCAGAAGAATTATAGTTTGAAAACTACTAGTGGGCCTTGTATTAGTTCATCAAACTGATTACCGTTTATTCCCACTGAAGCTACTTCTTCTATGGCTGTATGAGACATCTTTAATCAGTCTTCCCTGATTAATGCTTTACTACAGAGCTGTATATACCTTCACTTGATGCATTTTATTGATTGATTGATTGATTGATTGATTTTCTTTCCTTTTTAATCTATTACAATTTTGTGTCTCTTGGTGGGATTCCAGAAATAAAAAAAAAATACAATACACAACAGAATATAAAATAAATTAGAGGAAATATTATTAAAAATGTATCATTCATTTGGAGTAAAGCACTGTCTCAATAACATTTAACATTCTGGTGTTGTTAATTAAGTGATTTCAAAGCCCTCCAGAAGAGTTCTACCTTAACCAACTTCTAGAAAAGTAGCAAGATCCAGGGCAAATTGTACTTCCCATCAAGGTTGTTCCATAAAAGGGGGGGTATGGTGAAGCAGCATCTCCTCTTAACCTTGCTTCCCCCAGTTTTGCAGAAATTAGCAAATGTCCCTATAATTAATAGCAGATACATTGAGTCCTTCTCAGAGAAGGTAGTCCTGCAGGTATCTTAGTTTTATAGCACTTTGATTTGCACCCAGAGATTTACTTGAAACCAGTGTGAGACTGGAAACGTTGATGCAATATGTACATGGTATAAAGTACCACTTAGTAAATGCACTGCTGCATTTTGTACCAACTTTACTTTCTAAATAGCCTTTAAAGGCAGCCCCATGTTGAGCATATCATTACTATGTAGTAATCCAGACAGGCATAATGAGAATGTGAGATATTGTTTCATATTCTTCCTTCTTTGTCATATGGGCTATGCATTATATAAAATACAAGAAGAAAAAAGAGTCAGAGAAACTTACACAGACACAGACACAGACATGCACACACACACACACACACACAAATAAATAGAAGTTTTGGGACAGCTATAAAAAGAAGAGGCTTATTTGTTCATCCACTGTACTCTCCGTTCACAGTTTCAGTGCTAAAGGGTTATGTTGCACTATCTATCAAAGTGAAACAAAGCCAGAGAGTGATCAACCCATTGGTTTATAGGTAGTCAACACCTTTCTAAACTACCTATTCTCTGGGCAAAAAGACAGGTTTTTATTCAACTCAATAGCAACAATGTCAACAGCAAAGTTCCTATATTTTGTTACTCTGTTTCAGCTTAAGAATAGTAAAGCTGATCTGATAGGTTCAGAAAAATATTTTTTGGCTGGTTATGCTCCTTTATATCTTTTTTTAAAAAAATGTAATTAAAGAAGGCAAATGTGTCTCATGTGTAGCAGAAGTACTTCACTTCTGCCAAGGGTAACTAAATAGAAGGCAAAGTACTATGTTTTCTGTACAGTTGTGGTTGGACAAGGGCTGACATATTTAATAGCATGATTTTTAAAAAGTGCTATTATTTTGCACATAACTTACCTGCAAAATTCATCTTAGCTTCTATTAAGCTGAAAAGTAATATATAAAAAGCTTCCACAAATATTATGTCAATTCATAATATTAATATCTGGATCAGCATTTATGTATATCACTGAATAGGCAGGATATGTTCTTAACAATTGTTATTAGAAAAGATGTTAAGATTACTTTTTTCCAATAAAAGATTTCCCATACAAATTACATTATAACAATATCCCTTTTCTAATAATCCATCCTTACAAACCTTACATTCAGGAAAGTTCTTTGTTGTATATATTAAAAAAATGCATAGTTATCATAGTATCAGAATTTGTCTATTCTGCTAACATATTAAACATGGAGGAAAGTGAAAAGTTGGAAATCAAGAAAAGAAAACAATGAAATATTAAGTTGATGATACAGAGAGGTAGACAGTGTCAAGTCTACAATCCAGTTGTCAGCCTGCATACAAACCTTGCAATATTTTCTTTCAATGGAAGTGATTAGTTCATGAACTCGATGATCTAAGTCATATTTAACCATTAATTCTTACCAGAAGACTGGTGGCTTTGCACATTTATAGACTGGCCCTATAAAACCAGCTTTGTGTATTTCAGTCATGTCTCTGTGCCAAAGATATGTGACCAACAAACTGAAGTAAGTGGATTTGTTTGTAGTCATGTTTATCCTTATTATTACTTTTTTCCAGAAAAAAAATGTGACGTATATTCTCAAAAGAAGAGTAAAAGATTAGCTTAAGGTGCTTTATTGCCTCCAGCATTCAACATTTGCTTGGATGTCTAAATAGTAAAACCTCAGAAATCTAATGTACCTTTTTCTTATTGTTGATAAGCCTCAGGCAGAGATCTAAAATGGATAAGCTGATAATACCAAAAGTACTCTTTGTACTTGATTATTTGATTTTGATTTTACCTCCTCATACCATTTGGATCTAGTAGTGCATGGTTATGTAGTTCTTTGGGAACCAAAGAATTGGGAATACTTATATATTCTTATGATGTATAAAGATCTGTGGCATTTGTAGTATAACTGGTGAACTGTTGCCATTACTGCCCTTGGACCAAATTTGGTACTTTTTCATCACTATGTACCATCATGTGAAATATTGTAGTTCACACACATCTTGAAGGATTGTGAAGTTTTAATAACATTATCTTCTGAAGATGCTTGAAGCAGATAAAAAAACATTCCCAGTTTATGTAACACATATACATAGTTCTGTCAACAAAAACACAAAGTTTGTTAGAAAAAAAAGGAGGGGGGACAAACTGGACTGCAGCCCATGCTGTCTAGTTTGGTTCTAATATGATTTGATCCTAAAGCTGCTTACTTAGATAATGGTGACATTGTTCCTAAAATTTGGTTTTGGATATGAAAGAGTCATTATTTCATAATTTAGATAAGATGAAATTGGCTATATTTATCGGTAACTGCAATACTGCAACTGCAGAGATAATGCTGTCTATGATTTTGCTCCTGCTCTCTACAGATAATCCCTAAACTATCTATTATAGATTGTTTTGGGAGGAACAAAAGGAAGTCTTCAGCTCATTGACCAAACATGAGATTATATTCATTTTTGGTTGTTTATTTTCCCCCAAAGGCTTATGAGCATATTTACTTCTCTACTTGATTAAATCTTTCTGAACGAATGCCAGGGGTCTACTGAGATAGATCCTCGCTGCTGAAAATAGATGAGGGTGTGCCACTCACTGTTGCATTTAACTAGTTATGTGCAGCTACAACCAGAATAGGCTACAAGTTTTTTGCCCTCTGGAAAGGATTACAGTGATTATTCATTGCAAAATTGAGAACTTTGTTCTGTAAAACAACTCTTCCTTTAAACTTTAGTGGCAGGAATATTTTCATGTCTGCAGTTCTTCAGTATCTTTGGCTGTGACGACCTTTCACTCTCTTTATGTCTTTATGTCTTTAGAAACAGCTTTGTAAATGTCAGAAGCTTTGGATTCTCTTTGAGGCTTTGGGGATTTTGACACAGAGCCCGTAGGTAATGAAATTCTAGTTTGGTATAGTAATTGTATTTATTGACCATTAGGGTGGCTGCAGGTCTCTAATGTCATGGGATAGATCACTGAATGGCTTAGCCTAGCAAAAGTCAAGCTCCACAGAAAGTTATTAGATCATGTTGATTTTAAGGAATTTAAAGCTTAATTAGACTTTTTTTTTGTAAGGGTGGGGTAGCTATTATCTTATCTCTTCCTCCAAGTAATGCTTAACAAGTAAATCAAATAAAGAAAGCTGACAGTTTGTAGAGTTCCCTAAATTCATCAAAGAGGCCGCTGACAAATGTTCCCTGAACAGTAATGTTAATGAGCTCAATTTAATGCATATTCATTAAAGCAAGCCTCATTTGCAGAGTCATCTAATACGGACTGCCCTGTGGCACAGAAGAGGCAGAAACAGGCCAGATCAAAGAAGAAAATGATAGGCAAAGAGATGCCTACTTCAGGGTGGAATTTTTCCTAATGTTGCAGAGAACCAGCTCCTGAGTTGAGGTCAGTTTCTGCTGGAATCCTTTTTTTATTGGAAATTATTGTTTGGTTAAAAATGCAGTGAAACAATTTGTGAATTATAGTAAAAAAGCAGGATATAAGACTA
>NW_015388227.1:55506-60075 GCF_001527695.2 Protobothrops mucrosquamatus | reverse complement strand
AATAATAATAATAATAGTAAAGTTGGAAGGGACCTTGAAGGTCATCTAGTCCAACCCCCTGCTCAGGCAGGAAATCCTATACCATTTCGGACAAATGGCTGTCCAGTCTCTTCTTAAAAACTTCCAGTGTTGGAGCATTCACCGCTTCTGGAGGCAGGTTGTTCCACTGGTTAATTGTTCTCACTGTCAGGAAGTTTCTTCTTAGTTCTAGATTGCTTCTCTCCTTGATTATTTAACTATTCCTTAACTACTCCTTAACTATTTAACCATTGGCAATAACATGGATGTGTAAATCAGTGGCACAGCCACAGGTATACATAATTTATCAATATGCCAACATCTTAATAGCTGACCTAGAATAAGAGTTTGTCAATTATTACACAAAGATTGAGATTCATATTTTCATTAACTGGACTCATGGAAATAAATATCTCATCAAATGTTATCATGCCTTCAACAACTTCCACCCTACCATCAACCTCAACTTAGTCCTGTCTACCCTTCCTTGATATCACTATAAAGATACATAATATCAAATAAATACTACATTAGATAAGAAACTTACAAATTGTGAAGCCTACCAATATTCTTCCAGCTTACTTCTCCAGATGCACCACCCAATATATCTTTATAGCTAAGCTTAACAGTACAATCCTACTTGATATGGCCCTCTTGTCAGAGATGTTGAACTAATGGAATTAAACTAGGAATTCAGAAGACTGAACTACCCTCCCAACAAGATCAACAGATTAATCAATAGAGCCATATCAATTCCCATGGAAGACCAATTTAAAGCAAATAACAGACACAGAATAAGAGAAACCTTCTAGTTGTTATCTACAACTCACAGCTCAAACCGCTCAAGCACATTAATAATGTATAGCTCATATTGAACTATGACATTGCACTTTCTAAGACAATAGGTGGCAGGCCCATTCTTGAATACAAATAAACAAACAACCTGAAGCACATTCAAAGAGAAAAAGAAAGAAGAAAGAAGAAGGAAGTAGTAGGAGGAAGGAGATAATTTCAGTTTCCCAAGACAATCTATTCTTGTCTACTCAAAATGCCTTGGGAAAAATGGGACATCAGCTCCCCACTAAGCAAAGTTAAATCAAAGTATCTTAAACAATCCCATAAGATCTCAACACAATGGATTTTTTACACATTATAAACTGATAAATTGCTCGTCTCATATGTAGCCTGCACCTGCATAGCCTGTCTTTCTCTCCTCTCCTCCCTCTCCTCACCCTAGCTTGGCTGTTACTTCAGTCTAGCCATTCTATGAAACTGATGAAGTGGACTGCAACTCCTGAAAGTTTATGTCTTTAAAAATGAAAATATATTAGCCAGAAAAGGTGATTCAACAAGATTCTGCTTTTCTACACTCACATTCCTGTCTGCCTGAAACACTTCTGAATCATTCTTCCCTATCCAGGCCTCTACAGCCTACTTCAGTGTATGTTGCCACCCCAATGAACCATTGAAAACAGCAAAATAAAAATTGAGTCTGACAGCTAAACTTTCCAACTCCTACCTTGACAATGGGCGATGGAAATATATGGTTTATAAAATATTCTCCCATCGCTGCTTATAAAATATTCTTCCATATAGAAATTTTGGAAAGCTTTAGCTATATTTTCAGTTCTTGGAAGTGTTGCACAAGAATTAAAATGAACTCATCAATTTTCTTGAAAAATGGTTTATTGTCTAATTTAATCTAAATTTCAGCATAATGTACAAACTGCTGGTAGTAAATACTAAAATTAAGGAACAGTTCTTTTAAAACATCATGAAGAATGGTTATGAAATGATTTGTAGAACAATATTTTCATATTCATATGGCTTTGAATAACAATGATATTTCTAAACAAAGGAATAGCATTTTGTTTCTTTTCTATCAACAATAGAAAGAGAAATATGAATGCATAAAATACATTATGCTGTGATTCATCTTCACACTTGTCTCAGTTATTTTATCAATTGACAGAGATACTATGTATATTGCTGTACTATGTATATGTATATGTATATGTATATGTATATATATATTGTGTTCCTAGTAAGTTGCCTTTAGTCCTAAACACGGGGCTGCCAGTGCTTTTCAGTATGTGGTAACAAGAAGTATATTACAAGTAAAGGTCAATTTTTAATGCCAGCTTCTATGCATTGTGAGAAACATCATGGTAATAGTGCAACTGAAGTCATATATAATACTGAGAAAAAGGTTTATAATTGGATTTATTCATGGCAACCTAATCAAATGGAAGAATGATCATATAGTCTGATTTTTCTGCTAAGTATTTTTTGTGATGCAGCATTGTAATACTGTGAAAAATACCGTACATGAATGTCCATTGAGGTATTATGTTATATTTTATTCTCCTTCAGTTAGGACATGATAGAATTGGGTCTTAGTTATATACTCCATAATGAAATTAAATAAAAGTGATAAAAAGTATATATTAATTTCTGTAGGAAAATTACCAAAGTTTCCTGAGGCTCATCAATGAATAAAGTTTACAGCCAGTCAGCCTGGAGGACCACCAGTTTCACTACCTGCACAGGCCCCTTTTCTTTTTTTTAAAAAGTGATGGTCCAGTTCTGTTTCTTCTTCTTCCTCCCTTAAAGAACGTTTATATCAGTGGAATGACAAAACAGAAGGATTTCCATGAATGTCCCATTTTTGGTAAATAATCCATACTTATTTCTTATACTGGGAAAGTAGATAGGTCATTCTCTTCTGGTTACTTTCTGATAAGCTATCAAATGCAAAGGCTATTAAATTAGGTAAACTCTGATGCAATACAGCAAACGATTTATTACATTCCAAAGGAACAGTGGATTTTCAGGCTCATAAAATATAAATCAAATCTGTCCTTCTAAGACATTCCTGCTAAGCATTTTCATTTCATGAATCTAAAATATATTCATGGATCATAGATATTGTAATAAATAAAAAGTAAACCATATGGAACGGAACCAAACTATTTCTGAAATGGGCTGCCCACTGGTGGCATTTACAATAACATCCTTCTGCTCAATCTTTTCTCCCCCCTTGTCTTGGTTTTTAAGTGAGATAGAATCATAGCATTGGAAAGAATCTCCATGGTCATCTACCCCAATTCAGTGCAGAGTTTTCTAAAACATTTTATAAGTGGCCTTCCTAACTATTTTCCTACAGCTTGAACCTATTGGTTCTGGTCTTGTCTCCTGGGGTAACATAATGCAAATCAATTTCCTCCTCTCTATACCAAGTTTTAGAAATCTGAAGAGTTCTATTATATCTCCCCTCAGTCTCACTGTCTGCAGGCTAAACATAGCCAGTGCCTTTAATAGTTCCACACAGAACTTAATTTCCAGTTCCTTAACCTTCCTCTAAATTTGCTGCAATTTATCCATTTTTCTTTTTTAGATGTGGGGCCTAGAAATTGACAAAATATTCCAAGTGAGGCATAACCAGAATTGTAGAAAATAAGAAATATCTATTTGACATATACAAGAACTATTATTAGGGTGATGGTAGTGAAAAATATTTTAAGTCCACTACAGATAGATAGAAAAGAAGTGACTTTTTAAGCAGTTATTATACTAAACTCAATAAGAAGTAGCTTTACCTTTCTTGCTCTTGGTTTGAGGAATGTGTTCAGGCTAATGCTAGTCTTGCAAATCTGACTGTGCTATACCTCCTCTCCCTCCTTACACTTCAATGAATTAGGGTGCTTTCTAAATCACTTCTGAACATTATCAGTGTGTTGTGGGACTGGATAAAAATTAAAATTCATTTATTTTAAATTCATGGGTGATACAGTAAAATTAAAATATTGTAATTAAAATTCAATCTAAATGTTAATATCCTGGGTATTTTGAACCTAGCAAAACCAAGGGTTAGTTGAATCAGAGAGAACCCATGTTTGAACAAACTATAACAAGTTTGCAGGATTGCCCAGCAAATGATATTTTATGATATCATGATTTGTAATGAGCTAACTTTGATGTTACTCAGTCTAACAAAGTATATCCATCTGTCCATCTGAACATACAGATTCATGGAATTGTGACAGCATGTTAAAGTGGAATAATTATGTACCAAAGATCAGGAGAAAATGAAAATATATCTGATAGATGTTTAAAAAACAGAAATGATTGTTCACAATCACTGCCAAAGAACAGCTGATGCCTCCCCAAATTGTCTTCTAAAATATTAAGAGCATTCTTTGTCAAGAGTGATGAAAAATCTGGTCAGAGTCTATACTTTGAGATCATAGAACAGAAGATGAAGAGGAGCTCCATGTGTAAGCTGTGTGAAACTGATAAAGTGTGTGATATATGTGTGTAGTTTGTCAGAGTTTCCCCAATAAATATTTTGTTTCTGCTTTTTGTATGCTTATTTCATTTTATTTTCCACATTGGGAAATCATTTTGTATTCAAGGAGCTGTCACTATGTGTTGAACTATCTCTGTAGCTTCTCTGCATAGCCTGTACCTTGAGTCCTGTCTAGTGTGATAGACCCCTGCTTTTACGGATCTGGCACTTAGTACCTGTTGTGCTATTATTTATTTATTTAT